>NC_056433.1:73359015-73659015 GCF_018296145.1 Oncorhynchus tshawytscha
CACTTAACAAAGAACAAACACACACAAAACCATGTGGGAACCAGAGGGTTCGATAGGGAATAAATTATAACGGAATGGATACCAGGTATGTACAATCAAGACAAAACAAATGGAAAAAGAAACGTAGATCGGTGGCGGCTAGAAAGCCGGTGACGTCGGCCACCGAACGCCGCCCGAACAAGTCGTGACAGTACCCCCCCTTGACGCGCTGTTCCAGCTGCGCGCCGACACCGACACCGACCTCGGGGATGACCCGGAGGACGAGGCGCAGGACGATCCGGGTGGAGAGGGTGAAATTCCTGCAGTAAGGAAGGGTCCAGGTTGTCCTCCACTGGCACCCAGCATCTCTCCTCTGGACCGTACCCCTCCCACTCCACGAGGTACTGAAGGCCCCTCGCCAGACGCCTTGAGTCCATGATGGGTCGCACAGTGTACGCCGGGGCCCCCTCGATGTCCAGAGGTGGCGGAGGAACCTCCCTCACCTCAGACTGCTGGAGCGGACCAGCCACCACCGGCCTAAGGAGACACACATGGAATGAGGGGTTAATATGGTAATCAGAGAGGCGCTGTAACCTATAACAAACCTCATTCAGTCTCCTCAGGACTTTAAATGGCCCCACAAACCGCAGACCCAGCTTCCGGCAGGGCAAGTGAAGGGGTAGGTTTCGGGTCGAGAGCCAGACCCGGTCCCCTGGTGTATACACTGGGGCTTCACTGCGGTGGCGGTTGGCGCTCGCCGTCTGCCGCCTGATGGCCCGTTGCAGGCGCACATGGGCAGCGTCCCATGTCTCCTCCGAGCGCCGAAACCATTCATCCACCGCAGGTGCCTCGATCTGACTCTGATGCCACGGTGCCAGGACCGGATGATAACCTAGTACACCCTGAAAAGGAAATAGGTTAGTGGAGGAGTGGCGGAGGGAGTTTTGGGCCATCTCTGCCCAGGGGATGAAAGCCGCCCACTCCCCCGGCCGGTCCTGGCAATAGGACCTCAGAAACCTACCCATATCCTGGTTAACTCTCTCCACCTGCCCGTTACTCTCGGGGTGAAAACCTGAGGTGAGGCTGATGAGACCCCCAGGCGTTCCATAAACGCCCTCCAGACCCTAGACGTGAACTGGGGACTCCAATCTGAAACTATATCCTCAGGCACCCCGTAGTGCCGGAAGACGTGGGTGAACAGGGCCTCCGCAGTCTGTAGAGCCGTAGAGAGACCGGGCAAAGGAAGGAGACGGGAGGACTTAGAAAATCAATCCACAATGACCAGGATCTTGGTGTTTCCCTGTGACGGAGGAAGATCCATCACGAAATCCACCGATAGGTGTGACCACGGCCTTTGTGGAACGGGTAGGGGTTGTAATTTCCCTCTGGGCAGGTGTCTAGGTGCCTTGCACTGGGCGCACACAGAGCAGGCCACCAGTACTTCCCACTAAGACAGCGCACTGTCCGATCGATGCCAAGATGACCAGAGGAGGGTGACGCGTGGGACCAACAGATCAATCGATCGCGGACATCAGACGGAATGTACAGACGTCCAACTCGACACTGGGTGGGAGTGGGCTCTGTCCGTAATCCCCGCTCGATGTCCACGTCCACCTCCCACACCAACGGTGCCACCAGGCAAGAAGCCGGATGTATGGGAGTGGGATCCATGGACAGCTCCTCTGTGTCATACATCCGGGAAAGTGCATATGCCTTAGTTTTCTGGGAACCTGGTCTATAGGATAGGGTGAAAACAAAACAGGTGAAAAACATGGCCCACCTTGCTTGGCGAGGGTTCAGTCTCCTCGCCGCCCGGATATACTCCAGACAGCACAGCTCCTATCCCAGCCTCGGACGCGTCCACCTTTACTATAAATGCCAAGGAGGGATCAGGATGAGCCAGCACGGGAGTCGAGGAAAACAGAGCCTTCAGGTGACCAAAAGCCCTGTCCGCCCCAGCTGACCACTGCAGTCGCACTGGTCCCCTCTTCAGCAAGGAGGTAATGGGAGCCGCTACCTGACCAAAGCCCCGGATAAACCTCCGGTAATAGTTGGCAAACCCTAAGAACCGCTGCACCTCCTTTACCGTGGTTGGAGTCAGCCAATTACGCATGGCTGAAATGCGGTCATTTTCCATCTCCACCCCTGACCCGGACAGGCGGAACCCTAAGAAGGAGACGGACTGTTGGAGGAACAGACATTTCTCAGCCTTGAAATACAGGTCATGCTCCAACAGTCGACCAAGCACCTTGCGCACCAGGGACACATGCTCAGCACGTTGTCGTGTCTTTGGCTATGCCGGATTAAGTGATATGACATGCTATTCTATCTATTAATATTACCTGGTTGAGCTAATCATGTAAATGTAATTAACAAGAGAGTCAGAGCTGTTATCTTCCGAATAAACTCTTAAAGACCTAGTAATATTTTACATCAATAGCAGTCAATATTAATCGTCACCTTAATTCAGTCTCATCTGGAAGTTGTAAATTCTTGGTTATCTGCACGAACCCTGGCTAACAAGTTGAATCAGCAATGCAAAATTGGGTTTAATTATTTATTTACTAAATAGCTAACTAATCACACAGAATTACATGTACACATAATTAATCATAACTTGATTACGAATTACGTCATAAAGGAAAACGTCCCTAGTGGCCGGAAGAGATATGACAAACTAGTTACACAAAAGAAAAGGGTCTGGGTTTGAGTGAATGAGTGACTGAGGGACACAGGGAGAAGCTCTGCTATCGTAAATACAGTATGTTATGCATTCTAAATTACCCCCCATTTGGAAAAGGAAAATGCAATAAATATTTACCCTGAGCAGCGCTTCGGTAGGTTGGTGGTAGATGGAAGGCCGTGTTGCCCAACCGAGTCCTTTGTCCTTTGAATAATGTCTCTGCTGGTAAATTGGATACGTTATAGTAACGTCGTTGTGTGGTAGATGGGATACTCTGTCTGTTCCTTCCTAACCTGCGTTTGCAGCTGCTGTTGCTAACTCAACGGCTAGGAGGTATTACTTCTGTAGTGAATAAGAGTTCAAAGTTCATACCATTCGCAACCAAAGCTCACGCTGATGTTGGCTTCGTTCTGTAGTTATTATCTGAACCATTCTGAGATCGGACCGTCGTCATCACATCCTCGGAACAGGAGGTTATATTGTTGTCAAGGCTTTATATAGGAAGAGAGAAAAGGGGTGTGTTTCATAGTTTACAACCTATGTCTCTTCGCGTGGGCAGGCCACTGAGTAGGGCCTAATTCACTCATGAAAATCCAAATCTCACATTTTAGAAGCTAAAATCACATTTCATCCCATCACGAATAGTTTCATATTCAAACATTTAAATTTAACAACAATTCCATGTGAAACCCAATAACTGATGTGTAGACTTTCCACTGTAGAGTTTATATCATCTTATCATTGATGAGAATGTCTCAGATGACAACCGAACTGACATCATATTCATTAAGTACCACCGCACATGTTCAATTGTTCGGATTACCAGAATATAGTTCATTTCCCCCCACCTTCTGATGTTCCCAGGTGTTTGAAAATGTAACATCAGTAGGGTAGAGAGAGGAAAAAGGGGGAAAGAGGTATTTATGACTGTCATAAACCTACCCCCAGGCCAACGTCATGACAGCGTGTAGCGGAGTATATTAGAATGCCATCTATATGTCATCCCTGAAAATCTCATCTACAAAGGATTGGAAGACTGATGGAGGATTCATCAACCCGTACGGCATGACGAGGTACTCATAGTGCCCAGAGGTGGTACTAAATGCCGTCTTCCACTCATCCCCCTCCCGGATACGCACCAGGTTGCAAGCGCTCCTGAGATCCAATTTTGTGAAGAAGCTTGCCCCGTGCATTGACTCAATCGCACTGGCTATGAGAGGCAGCGGGTAACTGTACCTCACCGTGATCTGATTTATACCTCGATAGTCAATACACGGGCGTAAACCTCCATCCTTTTTCTTCACAAAAAATAAACTTGAGGAAGCAGGTGAAGTGGAAGGCCGAATGTATCCCTTTCCCAGAGATTCTGAGAAATATGTTTCCATAGCCGCCTTCTCCTCCTGTGACAGAGGATACATGTGACTCCTGGGAAGTGCTGCGTCTACCAGGAGATTTATCGCACAATCCCCCCGTCAATGGGGTGGTAGTTGAGTCGCCATCTTCTTACAGAAGGCGAGAGCCAAATGGGCATATTCAGGGGGGATGTGCATGGTGGAGACCTGGTTTCGACTTACCACCGTCGTTGCACCTATGGAAACACCTACACACCTCCCTTAGCACTGACGTGACCATCCCTTGAGAGCCCTCTGTTGCCACGAAATAGTGGGGTCATGATTGGCCAACCAGGGAAGCCCCAACACCACAGGAAATGCAGGAGAATCGATCAGTCGTGACACATAGACTGTTCAGTCTACTGCTGCATGGCAAGCTGTACCGGAGTGCCAGGTCTAGGACAAAAAGGCTTCTCAACAGTTTTTATCTTAAGACATATAAGACTCCTGAACAGGTAATCAAATGGCTACCCAAACTATTTGCATTGTGTGCCACCCCAACCCCTCTTTTTACACTGCTGCTACTCTCTGTTTATCATATATGCATAGTCACTTTAACTATGCATTCATGTACATACTACCTCAATTTCTGCCGACCAACCAGTGCTCCCACACATTGGCTACAGGGCTATCTGCATTGTGTCCCACCCATCACCCGCCAACCCCTCTTTTACGCTACTGCTACTCTCTGTTCATCATATATGCATAGTCACTTTAACCATATCTACATGTACAAACTACCTCAATCAGCCTGACTAACCTGTGTCTGTATGTAGCCTCACTACTTTTATAGCCTCGCTAGCCTGTCTTTTTTACTGTTGTTTTATTTCTTTACCTGCCTATTGTTCACCTTTATACCTTTTTTGCACTATTGGTTAGAGTCTGTAAGTAAGCATTTCACTGTAAGGTCTACACCTGCTGTAATTGGCTCACGTGACAAATACATTTTGATATGATTTGGTGGACACATGGATCACCCCAAAGAACACTGCTACTTCAGCCACTCTTTCTTCATTTGACTATATTTTCTCATTTCAAGTGGAGATTTTTTATTTTCTCCCTCTCTCACCTGTCCGTCTCCTCATTTGAATTCTATGCTGTCACTGTCACTTGTCCACTCAAGCTTGACATTATTGTCATATATCGCCCACCAGGTGCTCTTGGAGAGTTCCTCAATGAGCTTGACACCTTGACAAGCTCATTTCCTGATTATGGCTCGATGGCTCACCATTCTTCATACTTGGTGAGTTCGAGCTCCCGAAGTCTGCCTTCGATTAATTTCTATCCAACTCTCACTTTCCCCTCCTTGCCTCTTTTGACCTCACCCTTTCACAATCCCCTCCAACTCACAAGGCAGGCAACACGCTTGACCTCATCTTTACTAGAGGCTGCTCGCCTGCTAATCTCACTGCATCCCCCCTCCAGGTCTCTAATCACAGCTTTGTTTCCTTTTCTGTCTCTTTTTACTCCAACCGTAAACACTCAGCCCCTACCCAGATTATCATGCGCCATCACAATATTTGCTCTCTCTCTCCTACTACTCTCTCCTCTTCTATCCTACCATCTCTCCCTTCTGCTAAATTCTCCTGATTCTGCCTCTTCGACCCTACTTTCCTCCCTTTCCACATTCTATGACTTGCACTGTCCCCTTTCCTCCCGGCCAGCTCGGCCCTCCCCTCTTGCTCCGTGGCTAAGAGACTTATTGTGCGCTTACAGAACAGGGCTGCGGGCAGCTGAAAACTAAACCTCCGGAGGACCTATCATCCTTTCACCCCCTCTTCTCTACCTTCTCTTTCTCTGCATCTGCTAAAGCCACTTTCTACCACTCTAAATGTCAAGTTTCTGCCTCTAACCCTATGAAACTCTTTTCCACATTCTCCTCCCTCCTTAATCCTCCACCCCCTCCCTCCTACCTCCTCCCTCTCTGCAGACAACTTTAACAACCACTTAGAAAAAAGGTTGACAACCGTTACTCATCCACTCAGACTATTGCGTCCACTGGTCTCATTTACACAGAACTATCCTATGCCTTTACCCTTTTCTCCTCTCTCTCCCCAGATCAGATCCTGCTACTAGTGAGGTCTAGCCACCCGACAACCTGCCCGCTTGACCCCATCCCCTCCTCCAGACCATCTATGGAGACATTCTCCCATTCCTCACTTCCCTCATCAGCTAACAGACACGTCCATCAGGCTGGACAACTTGCTGGCTGCTCGCGGGTGTCCTGATCAGGGTCTGTTCGTTCCACCTCCCAGCGCTCCTGCTCCGACACCCATGGAGTTAGAGGTTGCTGCTGGTAGGACCACCGGAGGAGGAGCCTCCTCCTGCACCAGCTGTGGTCGGAGAGGACACACTGCTGACTGGTGCTGGAGGAGCTCGTCTGGGAGTAGAGAGGGCAGGCAGAGCACGGCTCAACCACCTCAGGTGAGTCAGCACCCGGCTCACCCAGAGCCCCCTGTTGGTCATATGTATGTGTTGATTTCCTTTCCTGAGTTTCCCCCTCATTCCCAGAATAAGGAGATAGTCAATTCAGGCGCAGCGGTGAGTTTTATGGGCCGCGGTCTCCCGTGTAAGTTAGGGATTCCCTTGGTACAGACAGACCAAACCTTCCCGTGCACGCCCTAGATAGTTGACCGTTAGGGTCAGGGTTGATCAGGGAGGCCACAGTTCCACTGGACATGGTGACGCAGGGGGGTCATGAGGAGCGGATTATTCTCTTCCTCATTGATTCGCCTGCGTTTCCAGTGGTGCTAGGTATTCCCTGGTTGGCTTATCACAATCCCAACATTTTGTGGGAACAGGGGTGGTCAGAGGAATGCTCAGATGGGTGTGTGGGAGTTTCCATCGGTGCAACGACGGTGGGTAGTCCAGACCAGGTCTCCACCATGCGCATTCCCCCAGAAAATTCAGATTTGGCAATCGCCTTCTGTAAAAAGAGAGCGACTCTATTACCACCACATCAACGAGGGGATTGTGCAATTAACCTCCAGGTAAATGCCGCACTTCCCAGGAGTCACGTGTATCCTCTGTCACAGGAGGAGACGGTGGCTATGGAGACATATGTCACCGAATCTCTGGGACAGGGGTACATTCAGCCCTCCACGTCCCCTGTCTCATCGAGTTTATTTTTTGTGAAGAAGAAGGTGGGAGGTCTGCGTCCGTGCATTGACTATAAAGGTCTAAATTCCATCACAGTGGGGTTCAGTTACCCGCTACCTCTCATCGCCACGGTGGTGGAGTCATTCCACGGAGCTCACTTCTTCACAATACTGGATCTTAGGAGCGCGTATAACTTGGTGCGAATCCGGGATAGAGATGAGTGGAAAACCACGTTTAGTACCACATCTGGCCATTATGAGTACCTCTTCATGCCGTATTGGTTAAAAAAATGCTCCAGACGTTTTCCAATCCTTTGTTTATGAGATTCTCAGGGACCTGCACGGGCAGGGTGTAGTGGTTTACATTGATGACATACTGATCTATTCTGCCAGACGCACCGCGCATGTGTCTCTGGTGCGAAAGGTACTTGGACGACTATTGGAACATGTCCTGTACGTCAAGGCCGAGAATTGCGTGTTCTCCCAACAAGAAGTCTCTTTTCTGGGGTATCGCATTTCCACATCTGGGGTGGTGATGGAGTGTGACCGCATTGCTGCCATGCGTAATTGGGCGACTTCGACCACGGTAAAGGAGGTCTCAGCGGTTTTTAGGGTTTGCCAATTACTACCGGAGGTTTATCCGGGGTTTTGGGCAGGTGGCTGCTCCCATTAGCTCATTGCTGAAGGGGGGGCCGGTGCGATTGTGGTGGTCGGCGGAGGCGGACAGAGCTTTTGGTCATCTGAAGGCATTGTTTACCGACGCTTCCGTATTGGCGCATCCAGACCCCTCTTTGCCATTCATAGTGGAGGTGGACGTGTCTGAGGCTGGTGTTGGAGCCATGCTATCACAGCGCTCGGGCACGCCCCCGAAGTTTCGCCCCTGCGCTTTCTTTTTGAGGAAGCTCAGTCCGGCGGAGCGAAACTATGATGTGGGGGATCGGGAGTTGCTGGCTATGGTAAAAGCTCTGAAGGTGTGGAGACATTGGCTTGAGGGGGCGAAACACTCTTTTCTCATCTGGACTGACCACCGTAATCTGGAGTACATCCGGTCGGCGAGGAGACTGAATCCTCTTCAGGCAATGTGGCCGATGTTTTATACCAGATTTCGCTTCACTATCTCTTACAGACCAGGTTCCCGTAACGCGAAGGCTGACGCACTGTCCCGTCTCTATGATACCGAGGAGATGCCCATCGATCCCATCCCAATATTTCTGGCCTCTTGTCTGGTGGCACCGGTGTTATGGGAGGTGGACGTGGACATCGAGCGGGCGTCTCGGTTAGAACCTCCTTCACCTCAATGTACAGCGGTTTGGAGGTAAGTCTCGCTTGGTGTTTGTGATAGATTGATCAGGTGGGCCCACATGCTACCCTCCTCTGGTCATCCGGGGATTGAGAGAACAGTGCGGGCTCTTAAGGGGAAGAACTGGTGGCCCACCTTGGCTGAGGATGTGAGGGTTTATGTTTCCTCCTGTTCGGTGTGCGCTCAGTGTAAGGCTCCTAGACACCTGCCTAGAGGGAAGTTACAGCCCCTCCCTGTTCCACAGCGGCCTTGGTCACACCCGTCTGTGGATTTTCTTACTGATCTTCCTCCGTCACAGGGAAACACTACGATCCTGGTCGTTGTGGATCGGTTCTCTAAGTCCTGCCATCCCCTCCCTTTGCCCGGTCTCCCTACGGCCCTACAGACGGCGATGGTCCTGTTTACACACGTCTTCCGGCACTACGGGGTGCCTGAGGATATGATCGGGATCCCCAGTTCACTTCCCGGGTTTGGAAGGCGTTTGTGGAGCATCTGGGGGTCTCGATCAGCCTGGCCTCTGGTTTTCACCCCGAGAGTAATGGGCAGGTGGAGAGAGTGAACCAGGATGTGGGCAGGTTTCTGCGGTCGTATTGCCAGGACTGGCCGGGAGAGTGGGCGAGGTTTGTCCCATGGGCCAAGATGGCCCAGATTTCACTTCTCCACTCCCCCACGGACCTGTCGCCGTTTCAGTGCGTGTTGGGCTATCAGCCGGTCCTGGTACCGTGGCATCAGAGTCAGACCGAGGCTCCTGCGGTGGAGGATTGGGTGAGGCCCCCGTGTACACCCCCGGGAGACAGAGTCTGGCTCTCGACCCGAAACCTGCCTCTCCGCTTGCCCTGCCAGAAGCTGGGTCCGTGGTTTGTGGGGCCATTTAAAGTCCTGTGGAGAATAAACGAGGTGTGTTATAGGTTACAGCTCCCCTCTTACTATCCTATTAACCCCTTGTTTCATGTGTCTCTCCTCAGGCCGGTGGTAGCTGGTCCACTATAGGACGTTGAGGTGCGGGAGGTCCCTCCACCCCCCCTGGATATCGAGGGGGGTCCGGTGTACACTGTACGGTCCATCCTGGACTCTAGACGTCGGGTGGCGGGCCTGCATTACCTCATGGATTGGGAGGGGTACGGTCCGGAGGAGAGGTGCTGGGGACCGGTGGGGGACATCTTGGACCCATCTCTGCTGGGTGAGTTCCAAGGCCTCCATCCTGTTCGCCCTGTGCCTCGCCCTCCGGGTTGTCCTCGAGGCTGGCGTCGGCGAGCTGCAGGAGCCGCGGGTCGGGGTTCGGGAAAGGGGGTACTGTCACGACTACCACCGAATGTGGCTCCTCTCCCTGTTCAGGTGGCGCTCGGCGGTCGGCGGTCGGCGGTCGTCGTCACCGGTCTACTAGCTGCCACCAATCATTTTTCCTTTCCTTTTGGTTATGTCTGTTTTGTGTTTGACCTAGTTTCATTTTGATTAATTAGGGGGGTATTTAATTTGACATTTCCTTTGGGGTTTTGTGTGGGATTGTTTTTGTTTGAACTGTTAGTGAGTTTGGGGTTCGTTTTATTAGCTCATGTTTTACAGCTGTTTTTCCCTGGACTGTGTCTGAGTGGGGTTTTCATGGCTATTGCTGTAGTCCGGTGTCCTGTTGTTTTTTGAGCTAGTTTAAGAAAACGCCCTTTTCTTTGGAACTTGTTTCTCCTGCGCCTGACTCCACACCAACATCTCCTTGGTGAGATCTGACACCCCTCCTCAAGAAACCAACACTCAACTTATGTGACATCAAAAACTTGAGTGTGCTATCTCTTACTTTCTCGTTAGCTCTCTCAGAATAACCTTCTTGACCCTAACCAGTCAGACTTCAAGACGGGTCACTAAACCGAGACTGTTCTTCTCTGTGTCACGGAGGATCTTCGCATTCCCAAAGCTGACTCTCTCTCCTCTGTTCTCATCCTCCTAGATCTATCCGCTGCCTTCGACACAGTGAACCATCAGATCCTCCTATCCATCCTCTCAGGGCTGGACGTCTCAGGCTACGCACACTCTTGGATTGCATACTACCTGACAGACCGCTCCTACCAGCTGACTTGGAGGGATCTGTGTCTGCACCACGTACTCTCACTACCGGTATCCCCAAGGGCTTGGTGCTAGGCCCTCTCAAGTTCAACCTTGACAAGACTGAACTGCTCTTCCTCCCGGGGAAGGCCTGCCCGCTCAAGATGTCTCCATCATGGTTGACAACTCCAGTGTCGCCCTTCAAGATTGCAAAGAACTCTGTCGTTCTCTGCAAACATTGAAAAAGTGACCTGCTCCTGCAGGTTCATGCTCTAGAACATCCGTAGTGTACTACCCTACTTCAGACAGGTAGTGGTACAGGTCCTAATCCAAGCAGTTGTCCTCTCCCATCTGGACTACTGCAACTCGCTGTTGGCTGGGCTCCGTGTTTGTGCCATCAAACCCCTCAACTTATCCAGAATGCAGCAATTGTTTTCAACCTTCCCGATTTCTCTCATGTCACCTCACTCCTCCGCACACACCACTGGCTTCCAGTCAAAGCTTGCTACATGACCATGGTTCTTGTCTATGGAACAGCAAGAGGAACTGTCCCTCCCTACCTTCAGGCTATGCACAAACCCTGCACCCCAACCCGAGCACTCTGTTCTGCCACCTAAGTTCTCTTGGCCCTCCTCCTGAAGCTAGGACAGCATAGTCCCTACCCATCATCCGAAAACATCTGAAACCCTACCTCTTCAAACATTATCTTCAATAATCCATTTTCACCTGAACCAACCCAGATAAATAAAACATTCTATAAACCTCCTCCCTCCATCACCTCCCTCCATCACCTCCCTCCATCACCTCTCTCCATCACCTCTCACCATCATTGCCATTAGTGTCAGGGTGAAATCAGATAAAAGCCCCATGCTGAACCAATCTGAGTTAAATGGCTTGATTAAACTCTGCAGTTAACACAAACCATCACAATAAAAATGCCAGATAATAAACAACAATCAGAGTGCAGCATTTTGTTTTTATCCTGAAAAATATTTGGTAACGGTTTTTGGGGAGAAAACAATTATTGTTGTAATATCATTAGGCCAAAGTGAATGCATCTATCTATGTTAATAAAACATGGTCCAAAGCAGGTGCAATTAAATCAATAACATGGTATTACAGACCCAAAGAAGGCTTTTTCCAACACAAATCAAATGTATTTATATAGCCCTTCGTACATCAGCTGATATCTCAAAGTGCTGTACAGAAACCCAGCCTAAAACCCCAAACAGCAAGCAATGCAGGTATAGAAGCACGGTGGCTAGGAAATACTCCCTAGAAAGGCCAAAGCCTAGGAAGAAACCTAGAGAGGAACCAGGCTATGTGGGGTGGCCAGTCCTCTTCTGGCTGTGCCGGGTGGAGATTATAACAGAACATGGCCAAGATGTTCAAATGTTCATAAATGACCAGCATGGTCCAATAATAATAAGGCAGAACAGTTGAAACTGGAGCAGCAGCACGGCCAGGTGGACTGGGGACAGCAAGGAGTCATCATGTCAGGTAGTCCTGAGGCATGGTCCTAGGGCTCAGGTCCTCCGAGAGAGAGAAAGAAAGGGAGAAAGAGAGAATTAGAGAGATGCCACTTAAATTCACACAGGACACCGAATAGGACAGGAGAAGTACTCCAGATATAACAAACTGACCCTAGCCCCCGACACATAAACTACTGCAGCATAAATACTGGAGGCTGAGACAGGAGGGGTCAGGAGACACTGTGGCCCCATCCGAGGACACCCCCGGACAGGGCCAAACAGGAAGGATATAACCCCACTCACTTTGCCAAAGCACAGCCCCCACACCACTAGAGGGATATCTTCAACCACCAACTTACCATCCTGAGACAAGGCTGAGTATAGCCCACAAAGATCTCCGCCACGGCACAACCCAAGGGGGGGCAACCCACACACATACACACACACACACACACACACACACACACACACACACACACACACACTAAGTGAGCCAGCCTGTCCTTTGCTGCCTGGCAAGGCAAAAATTCTGGCCTTTATCAGAATGTAACCACTGTTATTGTGCTGTCTCCTCTCCTCTCACTCTGACAGACAGATGGACCGACAGAGAGGAGAAATTGCTGTGTCTATTTCAGGTGTCCCTGCAGATGCCTCCTTGCTCTACTCTCTCAGGTTGGAGAGAGGACCACTGAGGGCCTCGTGGTGAGGTGACTTCAACCCATTACTGACTCTGAGATAAAGGTGGATCCAACCATGCTGGAATGACTGATGTACCCTACTCTACAAGTAGTTAAATTTTTTATTTTTAATCAACCTTTCTGTGGTAGACAGTTTAGGTCACTGTTAGGCAGTACTGCATATATTGCAAGCAATTATTCATTGCATTTATTGAAATAAAAATATCTAGATTAAAAACAGACTTCAAAAAGTCAATGCTTTTCCAATTATTATTTTTTTTCTCCAGGTAAGTTCACAGAGGTCACATTCTCATTTACAGTAACAACCTAGGAAATAGTTAAAGGGGAGAGGAGATGAATGAACCAATTGGAAGCTGGTCCAGATTGGGAATTCAGCTTGGACATCAAGTTTCACACCCCTACGATAAGTGCCATTGGGTCTTTAGTGACCACAGAGAGCCAGGACACCCGTTTAACATCCCATCTGAAAGACAGCACCCTACTCAGGGCATTGTCCACAATCACTGCCTTAAGACATTAGGATTTATCATTTTAATAGAGTAGAGGAAAGAGGGCCTCCTATTGGCCTTCCAAATCTACTTCCAGTAGCATCTGGTCTCCCGTCCAGGGACTGACCAGGACCAACCCTGCTTAGCTTCAGAGGCGAGCCAGCAGTGGGATGCAGGGTGGTATGCTGCTGGTTCTTGGTATGCTGCCTTTATATGTTTGCAGCAACGTTCTCCATTATTTTGATAGTTGCTCTTCATTGAAAATAAGTTTGAGAGTTTGTGGTTGTGCACGCCGATTGATTTGGCTTATTTGGTTTTAGTGCCTGGCATTTTGTTTGCTCCTCCACAGTAATTTGGCTTACTATTCCATTCATGCATTTGCTGATAAAACAAGTATAACTACAGAGCGATTCAATTTAAGAATTCATTCTACAGTTAATCTAAAGAAATTTGAATGTTTAGGCTACTTTGTTTGTTCTGGTAATTGTAGAGGGATTCTTTACGATCGTGTTTCCTGGTCGTAAATTATGAACAACGTATTTAAATCCCTCATTTTCTGTTGTGCCAGACAGGGGAAGGTTAAGGTATTCTTGCTGCTGCTCATGCAATTACTAACAGCTGCATTTGAGGCCTGAGTTACGTCAGTGCTCTGGCTTATTGATTTAAATCCAGTTTACGTAGTTCTTCGTCCTGTTTATTATTTAGAAATTATTGTATGTACCTTTGGCACCTGTTTATTCTCCACTTTAACTAAAAGCCCTCACCTTGGGCAGAAAACCATACTATCCTTACCTGCCTCCTTACTGCTACATCCATCATGACAGTTTCCCCCACCGTCATTTACCCTAACTATCTCAGGATTTTACATTTAATTGAAATTGTCATTTTCTTTTGCCAGAATCATGTTTTAATTTGCTTTGCGAATTTGACATTTTGAATATCTATAAGACCATAAGAGCTGTATATTATCCGACACAGATCTCAAAACCCGGTGCCTGTCATTATTTGTTCTGATGTTTCTTAAGGGTATTGTCTCTTCTCTCTCTGCTTTCTCAGTCCAAGTAAAAAATGGTCTGGGCTGCAACAGTTTATTTGAAATGTAGATTATGAGAAGCTCTGTGTGTCTGTTGCTCTGTAGAGCTGTGGCTGCTGCTTTCATCCTTCCTATGAAAAATGCATGCTGTGATCTCATTATCCTGCATTGTGTCCCAAAAGGCACCTTATTTCCTATATACTGTAGTGTGCACTACCTTTGACCAGAGCCATAGGGTGCTGGTTAAAAGTAGTGCACTATATAGGGAATAGGGTGCCATTTGGGATGGAGGCCTGCTCTGCTCATAGAGCACTACCTAAAATCAAGCCTTGGAGTGAGGAGGGTTGAGGAGGAGTGAGGAGGGGAGGAGGAAGGGGTGAGGAGAGCAGAAGAGGGTTGAGGAGACGTGAGTAGGGGAGGAGAGTTGAGGAGGAGTGAGGAGGGTTGAGGAGGAGGGGAGGAGGAAGGGGTGAGGAGAGCAGAGGAGGGTTGAGGAGACGTGGGGAGAGGAGGAGGGTTGAGGATGAGTGAGGAGGGTTGAGGAGGAGGGAGGAAGGGGACGGAGGGTGAAGAGAGGGGAGGAGTGAGGAGGTGAGCAGGAAAAGGAGCAATGGGCGGAAGGGGTGAGCAGGGGGGAAGATGAGGAGGGGAAGAGAGGAGAGGAGTGTTGAGGAGGAGTGAGGAGGGGAGCAGGGGAAGGAGCAAGGGCAGGAAGGTGTAAGGAGGGGGGGAGGAGGAGGAGGAGGGGGAGAAGGGGGAGGAGTGGGAAGAAAGGGGGGAAGACTGAGTATGTGCGTGTGTTTTCTTAGTGTGAATCTCTGCCAAAAGACAAAGAGTGAATGAGGGGAGGGAGGGTATGTGTTATTGTTTGCCTCACCACCTCCCTGTACACAGTCAATGTTACATTCTGTCATCTCATAGTAGCTGGAGGTTTTCAGCCCAGAACACTACTCTCTCATCAGTAAATTAGCAGCAGGTGTAGAGACCAAATGTGAGATCTGTGTTTTAACCAATTACAGCAATTATGGGTGAGGGCTGTGCCTGGCTCCCTGCTGTAAGGGTGGTAAAACACAGTACATATCTTAAACCACAGTACATCTCAGAAAACACAGTACATGTCATTAATTTCAACACATCACATCTCATAAAACACAGCACATCTCACAAAACACAGTACATCTCTTAAAACACAGTACATCTCTTAAACCACAGTACATCTCATAAAACACAGTACATGTCATTAATTTAAACAGAGCACATCTCATAAAACACAGCACATCTCATAAAACACAAGCACATCTCACAAAACACAGCACATCTCATAAAACACAGCACATCTCATAAAACACAGTACATGTCATTAATTTAAACACAGCACATCTCATAAAACACAGCACATCTCATAAAACACAGCACATCTCATAAAACACAAGCACATCTCACAAAACACAGCACATCTCATAAAACACAGCACATCTCATAAAACACAGTACATGTCATTAATTTAAATACAGCACATCTCATAAAACACATCACATCTCATAAAACACAGCACATCTCATAAAACACACCACATCTCATAAAACACAGCACATCTCATAAAACACATCACATCTCACAAAACACAGCACATCTCTTAAAACACAGTACATCTCATAAAACACATCACATCTCATAAAACACAGCACATCTCATAAAACACAGCACATCTCATAAAACACATCACATCTCATAAAACACAGCACATCTCATAAAACACATCACATCTCACAAAACACAGCACATCTCTTAAAACACAGTACATCTCATAAAACACATCACATCTCACAAAACACAGCACATCTCACAAAACACAGCACATCTCATAAAACACAGCACATCTCATAAAACACATCACATCTCATAAAACACAGCACATCTCATAAAACACATCACATCTCACAAAACACAGCACATCTCATAAAACACAGTACATCTCATAAAACACATCACATCTCATAAAACACAGCACATCTCATAAAACACAGCACATCTCACAAAACACAGCACATCTCATAAAACACAGTACACACTACTGTACACACACACATTTGACAGGTACACCAGATATACACTAGTAAAGCAGGTTGGATATTATGAAAGAAGGCCTACTGGTACCATTTACACAGTGTGTTTGTTTGTGTGTGTGTGTGTGTGTGTGTGTGTGTGTGTGTGTGTGTGTGTGTGTGTGTGTGTGTGTGTGTGTGTGTGTGTGTGTGTGTGTGTGTGCTGGTGTGTGTATGTGTACGTGTGTGTACATCTGTGTTACCTGCATTGTGCGTGTGTGTGTATTCCTGGTTTCTTCCGAAGGCGTTGCTATGGCGACCGTTTCCCAAAGGCTACCTTGAGCTATGCCCTTGGTCTTCTACTTCCTATGCATTACAATGGTCTGTCCTGCCCTTCAGTCTCTCATGTCAATAAAGACAATGGGATTCCTCAATTCACCTTCATCTCTTCATCCCAATCTCACCAACACACAGACCAATAAAGACAGAGACAGCCCCTTCCCTCTAATATCAGTGCAAATCACTGCTGCACTGTCAATCACATTCTCTTCCATTCCACATCACACCACATCAGCTACAATCAGAGCTACTGTTTCTCCTTCCTTCCATTGGTTCAGAGGGTGGCTAGCTAGGTAGTGTTGTGTGCTCCATACTGTAGTGACAGTTCCTAAACTGAGTGTTCGAACTAAGAGTTGTGTGTGTGTAGCCTACAGTACCACGGTCTGTGCTATCAGGGATCCTTGGGACGTCCCTACCCCATTGAAGTTGAAATGTAAACTAGTTAAGGTAGGGGTTAAGGGTAAGGTCTGGTAAGGGCTATGGTTATGGTTAGGGTAAAGGTAGGGGTTAAGGTTAGGGTAGAGATGTCCCAAGGATACTGGATAGCACTGACACAGTACTCCTGTATGTACTGTATATTAACTTAGTCTTTGCCATAATCTCATTATGGTAATGGACTGTAGGGAATGCGTTGGCCTCTATTCTCAGCATGCTGCCCATTCATTCATCGTTGTCCATAACTTTGTTAAGCCCAGCTCATTACTGTTATCATTATGGATCATGTCATCAATCAGATTAAAGCAGCTGAAGGTGGGGCACAGCGCGCTACCTCAACGAGATGCAGAGTAATGGTTATTTGGAAAAGCATCAGATATAAAGTGAGTTGAGGAGGCGAGGTGCCAATCTTGTTCTCTTCATTATCCTCTTGTTCTAACGGAGCTGACTGCAAACTGAAGATGTGGTTGTGGACCATTGGTTGGCCTCTGGTTGACATGAGTAAACTAGTCATGTTTAACATAACCCATACCGTGCCAAACACACGCCACAGAGTCAACTTCCCTTTACCTGAAAGCTAACACTGCCACAACGTCAGGTCACAATGTCAGATTATGGGCATTGAACAGTCACTGCAAATGTCAGGTGATGCATGTTAACGAAATGTCCATCCAGCTCTGGAATTCATCCAGGGGCTAACCCTGTCTCCTCTTCCTGTTCCAGGTCAGGAGACGGACTGTGTAACAGTGCCTATAAGGAAATATTCAATATGTGGTGAATATTAATCCACAATGATTCTGACATGCTTATATTCATGTATTCACTTCAAGTGCATAAATTCTTTCTTTGTGTATTCACCTCTTGTTGTATGCAGGGGGATGAACTAACAAAATCACCAGGTAAGATGATGGCACAAGACCAACACCTTCTAGTGATGCACCTTAATCATATGATAGTAATCTGCTAATCATATGTAATCAAAACATTCTTTGTTTGCAGTAACAGTACCTTTTATAATACACCTTCTACACATACTGGAACGTACAGGTTCGTTTCCCGTAGTTACAAGTTTCAGTGGGTAAAGAAATGTGCTCTGTGATTATAATCATTATAATTCCTTTGTGTGAATATTAAGACACAGATGATGCAATTTGTGAAAGAGAGAGAGAAAGTGAGCGAGAGAGAGCGAGAGTGAGGAAGAGAGGAGAGAGAGAGAGAGAGAGTGAGCGAGAGAGAGAGAGAGAGAGTGAGAGAGAAGAGAGAGAGTGAGCGAGAGAGGAGAGAAAAAGAGAGAGTGTGTGAGAGAGCGAGTAAGCGAGAAAGAAGAGAAAAGAGAGAGAGAGTAAGTGAGAGAGGGTGAGCGAGAAAGAAGAGAGAGAGTAGCGAGAGAGCAGAGAGAAGAGAGAGATAGCGAGCAAGAAGAGAGAGAGAAGAGAGAGTGAGCAAGAGAGGAGAGAGAAAGAGAGAGTGTGTGAGAGATCGACTGAGCGAGAAAGGAGAGAGAGAGTAGCGAGAGAGCAGAGAGAGAGAGAGAGAAGAGAGAGAGAGAGAATGAGAAAGAGAGAGTGATCGAGAGAGGAGAGAGAGAGAGAGTGAGCGAGAGAGGAGAGAGAGAGAGTGAGCGAGAGAGAGACGGGAGAGAGAGAGGAGAGAGAGAGAGCGTAAGAGAGAGAAAGAGAGAGTGAGTGAGAGAGAAGAGAGAAAGAAAGAGTGAGCAAGAGAGAATGAGAGAGAGAGAAGAGAGAAGAGAGAGAGTGAGCGAGAGAGAATGAGCAAGAGAGAGAGTGACAGAGAGAGAGAGAAAGTGAGCGAGAGAGGAGAGAGAAAGAGAGAGTGAGCAAGAGAGAAGAGAGGATGAGTGAGAAAGAAGAAAAAAGAGAGAGAGCGAGTAAGCGGGAGAGAGACAGAGAGAGAGAGAGTAAGCGAGAGAGAGAGAGAGAGAGTGAGCAAGAGAGAGAGAGAGAGAGAGAGAGAGAGAGAGAGAGAGAGAGAGAGAGAGAGAGAGAGAGAGAGAGCGCAAGAGAGAGAAAGAGAGAGTAAGAGAGAGAGTAAGCGAGAAAGAAGAAAAAAGAGAGAGAGAGTAAGCGAGAGAGAGAGAGAGAGAGTGAGTGAGAGAGAGAGAGAGAGAAGAGAGAGAGAGAGAGAGCACAAGAGAGAGAAAGAGACAGTGAGTGAGAGAGAGAGAGAGAGAGAGAGTGAGCGAGAGAGAAAGAGAGCACAAGAGAGAGAAAGAGACAGTGAGTGAGAGAGAGAGAGAGAGAGAGAGTGAGCGAGAGAATGAGAGAGAGAGAAGAGAGAGTGAGCGAGAGAGAGAGAGAAAGTGAGCGAGAGAGGAGATAGAGGGAGAGAGAAGAGAGAAAGAGAGAGTGAGCGAGAGAGATAGAGCGCGAGAAAGAAGAGAAAGGGGAGACAGAGAGTAAGTGAGAGAGAGAGATTGAGCAAGAGAGAGAGAGAGTGAGCGAGAGAGTGTGTGCGAGAGAGAGAGAGAGTGAGCGAGAAAGGAGAGAGAGAGTAGTGAGAGAGCAGAGAGAGAGAGAAGAGAGAGAGAGATAGAGAGAATGAGAGAGAGTGAGCGAGAGAGAAGAGAGAATAGAGAGAGAGAGCGAGAGAGCGAGTGAGCGAGAAAGAAGAGAAAGGGGAGACAGACAGTAAGTGAGAGAGAGAGATTGAGCGAGAGAGAAGAGAAAAGAGAGAGAGTGAGCGAGCGAGAGAGAGAGTGAGCGAGAGAGTGTGTGCGAGAGAGAGAGAGAGTGAGCGAGCGAGCGAGAAAGGAGAGAGACAGTAGTGAGAGAGCAGAGAGAGAGAGAGAAGAGAGAGAGCGAGAGAGAGCGAGAGAGAGAAGAGAGAGAGAGATAGAGAGAATGAGAGAGAGTGAGCGAGAGAGGAGAGAGAAGAGAGAGAGAGCGAGAGAGAAAGAAAGAGAGTGAGTGAGTGAGTGAGTGAGAGAGAAGAGAGAAAGAGAGAGTGAGCGAGAGTGCGCAAGGGGAGAGAAGAGAAAAGAGAGAGAGAGAGTGAGCGAGAGAGAGTGTGCGAGAGAGAGAGATTGAGCGAGAGAGAGAGATAGAGAGAGAAGAGAGAGAGCGCAAGAGAGAGAAAAAGAGAGTGAGTGAGAGAGAAGAGAGAAAGAGAGAGTGAGCGAGAGAGAGACAAGAGAGAGAGAATGAGCAAGAGAGAGAGAGAGGAGAGAGAGAATGAGAGAGAAGAGAGAGAGAGAATAAGAGAGAAGAGAGAAAGAGAGAGTGATCAAGAGAGAAAAGAGAAAGAGAGAGTGAGCGAGAAAGAAGAGAACAGAGAGAGAGAGTAAGTGAGAGAGAGAGAGAGAGAGTGAGCGAGAGAGAAGAGAAAAGAGATAGAGAGTGAGCGAGAGAGAGTGTGCAAGAGAAAGAGTTAGAGTGAGCAATAGAGGAGAGAGAGAGAGTGAGCAAGAGAGAGAGAGAGAAAGAGCGAGATAGGGAGAAGAGAGTGCAAGAGTGAGCGAGAGATTGAGCGAGAGAGAGAGCAAGAGAGGAGAGAGAAGAGAGAAAGAGAGATTGAGCGAGAAAGAAGAGAAAAGAGAGAGAGAGAGTAAGCGAGAGAGAGAGAGAGAGTGAGCGAGAGAGAAGAGAAAAGAGAGAGAGAGTGTGCGAGAGAGAGAGAGTGAGCGAGAGAGTGAGCGAGAGAGAATGAGCGAGCGAGAGAGCGAGAGCATGAGAGAGGAGAGAGTGAGAGAGAGAGAGAGAGAGAGAAGAGAGAGAAGATAGAGAGAGCAAGAGAGAGAGAAGAGAAAAAGAGAGAGAGAGTGTGCGAGAGAGAGAGAGTGAGCGAGAGAGTGAGCGAGAGAGAATGAGTGAGCGAGAGAGCGAGAGCATGAGAGAGGAGAGAGTGAGCGAGAGAGAAGAGAGAGAGAGAGAAGAGAGAGAAGATAGAGAGAGCAAGAGAGAGAGAAGAGAAAAAGAGAGAGTGAGCGAGCGAGAGAGAGAAGAGAGAAAGAGAGTGAGCGAGAGAGAGAGTGAGCGAGAAAGAAGAGAAAAGAGAGAGTAAGCGAAAGAAATAGTGAGCGAGAGAGAGAGAAGAGAAAAGAGAGAGAGAATGAGTGAGAGAGAGTGTGTGAGAGAGAGAGAGAGAGAGTGAGCGAGAGAGGAGAGAGAGAGAGAGCGAGAGAGAAGAGAGAGCGAGAGAGAGAAGAGAGAGCGAGAGAGTAAGCGAGAGAGAGAGAGAGAGAGAGAGAGTGAGGGAGAGAGAGAGGAGAAAGAGAGAGTGAGGGAGAGAGAGAAAAGAGAGAGAGAGAGTAAGCGAGAGAGAGAGAGAGAGAGTGAGCGAGAGAGAAGAGAAAAGAGAGAGAGAGTGAGCGAGAGAGAGCGTGTGTGAGAGAGCGAGAGAGGAGAGAGAGATAGAGAGAGAGTGAGCGAGACAGAGAGAAGAGAGATAGAGAGATAGTGAGTGAGACAGAGAGAAGAGAGAGCGAGAGAGAGTGAGAGAGTGAGAGAGCCCAGCCACCCTGATAGCCCTTCTGACAACCCCCCCCACACCCACTGAGGACAAACACAAGACACAGATTGTACTACTTATGGTCTCAAATGGGAAATATATAGAAGAAAAAACACTTTTTCCCAAACACAGTGTGTCTAAACTCTGGTGTCCAAACACCCAGCGCGCCCAAACACCCAGCGCACCCCAACACCCAGAGGACCAACTAGGCTCACCTAGCCACATAATAATACACACAGGCACAGGCAACGACCTGAGAGCACAGCAGGAAAGGGTGGCCACAGCACTGAAGGGAGTGATTGAAACCGCTTCTTCTACTTTCCCCAACGCACAAGTGCTTATCTCCACCCTGCCACAGTACAGCGGGTAAACGCAAGTATTTCCCGTGACTGTGCCTCAAAACCAAATGCTTTCCTGGCCCACCACTCCACCCTGGACTTGAACAGCCTCTACGACCAGGTCTACCTCTACAAGGCAGCAGTGCCCACCTTTGCCCGAACTCTAAAGGACATCGCTCTCAAACGTATCCCCAACACTTCACACAGGAGCAACAGATCAATAGACATCCCACCCAGACCAGCGAGACACCCTCCCAGACCTGCAGGACCCCCCCTGGACCTACACATAGAGGACCCACGCCAAGAGGAATTACATCCAGACCACAGCACCCCCAGACACATCCACACCGCCACTCCAACCAATCAACACCCCCCCACGTCAACCATGCCCACACCCCTTTTAGGCCCCGTCAGATCAGACCTATGCCACTCCTGCCCACCCCATGCACCCCACCCCCGCAAAGGGGGCCTCAACATGGAAGCCACACATACGCCCAGGTAGTGAGCGGGCAAACAGTCCCAACCCCCACTCTCACACTCGCCCAAGCCAATGGCATGTACCAGATGCTCAGCAGGCTCTGCTCACACTTACTGGCCTGAGGCCAAACCACGACCAACAACATTGGACACTCTATGGAACAAAAAACCTTCACTATATCATCCTGGAATATCCAAGGCCTGAGGTCATCTGCCTTTGAGCAGGAACCTGGACTTCACCAAAGAAATCGGTAATACAGACATTGTCATCCTGCAAGAAACCTGGTATAGAGGAGACGGACCCACTGGTTGCCCTCTAGGTTACAGAGAGCTGGTAGTCCCATCCACCAAACTACCAGGTGTGAAACAGGGAATGGACTCCGGGGGTATGCTAATTTGGTATAGAGCAGACCTAACTCACTCCATTAAATTAATCAAAACAGGAACAGTCTACATTTGGCTAGAAATTCAAAAGGAAATTATCCTAACAGAGAAAAATGTCCTCCTGTGTGCTACCTATATCCCCCCACTAGAATCCCCATACTTTAATGAAGACAGCTTCTCCATCCTGGAGGGGGAAATCAATCATTTCCAGGCCCAGGGACATGTACTAGTCTGTGGCGACCTAAATGCCAGAACCGGACAAGAACCTGACACCCTCAGCACACAGGGGGACAAACACCTGCCTGGAGGTGACAGCATTCCCTCCCACATATGCCCCCCTAGGCACAACTATGACAACATAACCAACAAAAACGGGTCACAACTCACTGGATTCTCCAATTACATTGAATGAGTTACGGGACAAAATAAAAACCCTCCAACCCAAAAAGGCCTGTGGTGTTGATGGTATCCTCAATGAAATGATCAAATATACAGACAACAAATTCCAATTGGCTATACTAAAACACTTTAACATCATCCTTAGCTCTGGCATCTTCCCCAATATTTGGAACCAAGGACTGATCACCCCAATCCACAAAAGTGGAGACAAATTTGACCCCAATAACTACCATGGAATATGCGTCAACAGTAACCTTGGGAAAATCCTCTGCATTATCATTAACAGCAGACTCGTACATTTCCTCAATGAAAACAATGTTCTGAGCAAATGTCAAATAGGCTTTTTACCAAATTACCGTACAACAGACCATGTATTCACCCCGCACACCCTAATTGACAACCAAACAAACCAAAACAAAGGCAAAGTCTTCTCATGCTTTGTTGATTTCAAAAAAGCCTTTGACTCAATTTGGCATGAGGGTCTGCTATACAAACTGATGGAAAGTGGTGTTGGGGGTAAAACATACAACATTATAAAATCCATGTACACAAACAACAAGTGTGAGGTTAAAATTGGCAAAAAACACACACATTTCTTCACACAGGGTCGTGGGGTGAGACAAGGATGCAGCTTAAGCCCCACCCTCTTCAACATATATATCAACGAATTGGCGCGAGCACTAGAAAAGTCTGCAGGACCCGGCCTCACGCTACTAGAATCCGAAGTCAAATGTCTGCTGTTTGCTGACGATCTGTTGTTCCTGTCACCAACCAAGGAGGGCCTACAGCAGCACCTAGATCTTATGCACAGATTCTGTCAGACCTGGGCCCTGACAGTAAATCTCAGTAAGACCAAAATAATGGTGTTCCAAAAAAGGTCCTGTCATCAGGACCACAAATTCAAATTCCATCTAGACACTGTTGCCCTAGAGCACACAAAAAACTATACATACCTTGGCCTAAACATCAGCGCAACAGGTAACTTCCACAAAGCTGTGAACGATCTGAGAGACAAGGCAAGAAGGGCATTCTATGCCATCAAAAGGAACATAAATTTCAACATACCAATTAGGATTTGGCTAAAAATACTTGAATCAGTCATAGAGCCCATTGCCCTTTATGGTTGTGAGGTCTGGGGTCCGCTCACCAACCAAGATTTCACAAAATGGGACAAACACCAAATTGCGACTCTGCACGCAGAATTCTGCAAAAATATCCTCTGTGTACAACGTAGAACACCAAATAATGCATGCAGAACAGAATTAGGCCGATACCCACTAATTATCAAAATCCAGAAAAGAGACGTTAAATTCTATAACCACCTAAAAGGAAGCGATTCCCAAACCTTCCATAACAAAGCCATCACCTACAGAGAGATGAACCTGGAGAAGAGTCCCCTAAGCAAGCTGGTCCTGGGGCTCTGTTCACAAACACAAACACACCCCACAGAGCCCCAGGACAGCAGCACAATTAGACCCAACCAAATCATGAGAAAACAAAAAGATAATTACTTGACACATTGGAAAGAATTAACAAAAAAACAGAGCAAACTAGAATGCTATTTGGCCCTAAACAGAGAGTACACAGCGGCAGAATACCTGACCACTGTGACTGATCCAAAATTAAGGAAAGCTTTACCTATGTACAGACTCAGTGAGCATAGCCTTGCTATTGAGAAAGGCCGCCGTAGGCAGACAGGGCTCTCAAGAGAAGACAGGCTATGTGCTCACTGCCCACAAAATGAGGTGGAAACTGAGCTGCACTTCCTAACCTCCTGCCCAATGTATGACCATATTAGAGAGACATATTTCCCTCAGATTACACAGTCCACAAAGAATTCGAAAACAAATCCAATTTTGATAAACTCCCATATCTACTGGGTGAAATTCCACAGTGTGCCATCACAGCAGCAAGATGTGTGACCTGTTGCCACGAGAAAAGGGCAACCAATGAAGAACAAACACCATTGTAAATACAACCCATATTTATGCTTATTTATTTTATCTTGTGTCCTTTAACCATTTGTACATTGTTAAAACACTGTATATATATAATATGACATTTGGATTGTCTTTATTGTTTTGAGTCTTCTGTATGTGTAATGTTTACTGTTAATTTTTATTGTTTATTTCACTTTTGTATATTCTACCTCACTTGCTTTGGCAATGTTAACACATGTTTCCCATGCCAATAAAGCCCCTTGAATTGAATTGAATTGAGAAGAGAGAGAGAGTGAGAGAGAAGAGAGAAAGAGAGTGATCGAGTGAGAAGATAGAGAGTGTGAGAGAGAGAAGAGAGCAGAGGAGAGAGAGCGAGAGAGGAGAGAGAGCGAGAGAGGAGAGAGTGCGAGAGCGAGAGAGAAGAGAGAAAGAGAGAGTGAGAGAAAAGAGAGAAAGAGAGTGAGTGAGAGAGAAAAGAGAAGAAGAGAAGGAGAGAGGAGAGAGGAGAGAAGAGAGCGTGAGAGAAGAGAGTGCGAGAGAAGTGTGCGAGAGAAGAGAGAGTGAAGAGAGAGCGAGAGAAGTGTGCGAGAGAAGAGAGAGTGAAGAGAGAGCGAGAGAGAGTGAAGAGAGAGCGAGAGAGATACTCACCAAAATATATCCTGTACTGCATACATGTACCATACTGACCTTGCACTCTACCCCACGATACAGAACACCACCACACATCACAATAACCAAAACTTCACCACTTCCACAACCGTATATCCTCTTCCCAGCTTTACAGACAGCCCCCCAACACACCTTATCTCCTGAAACATCCACACTTTTTATCATTTCATAGAACTCATATTCCACCTTAAGGCGCACAGAGACCATCCCATGAAATAATAGCAAATTGTTTGTTTTCCCCCCCACCTTTGATCCTGTTCCTCCTTGTTAGCCAAATAGTCAACTTTTCCTGGGCAAACAGAATATTCAACAAAACACATTTGGCCTTCTCCTTATTTAAATACCTGTACCCCATTATATAAACATCCCAACAGTAAAAACCACCCCCAACCTCTCACTCAGACATTACAACAGAGACATTAACTGGCGCACACAGAAAAACATGAATCACTGTTTCTCTCATAACACAGAAAGGACAACCCTGCCCGACTCCCGGTTCAAACCGTGCCAACCAGCTGTTTGTGTCCAGGGCTCCATGTCGAACCCTCACTGGAGGTCCCCTGACCTGTCTCGTACTGGGGGTTTGTAGAGCCCCCTCCACCTAAAACCCACCATACTCTTCGCCCCACATTCCCCCTGCCACTGATGTGCCTTCACTCCTGTCAGGCTCCTAATGTTACTTACCTCAATGCAGAGGTTGTAGAGGGCTTTACCCCACACCCTTTCAAACTGTTAAAATTGAACAAGTCCTCCAGACTAGGTCGGACTGATGAACGATGTCCCCTAACACTCCCACTGACCCTGAATAAGGTTCTTCCCCATTTCTGTCTTTTGTAAAATTCATTGTAGAGTTCCTGTCCCCGCCAACCACCAGTCTCCTCAGGCGCTTACCTGTGAGAGTTCCTGTCTAAGACTCCCAAATAGAAGCCCCCTCTCTCTCTCCCTGTGTTAGGAACATACACATTTATAAAGACAAAACCCATGTTCATTTCTGCTTTTACAACAAGCAGCCTACCCTTACACATCTCCTTTGAGGAGCACATTTTTACAGACAGACATGGTACAAAAAGGACTGCCACCCCTCCACTAAAATGTGTCCCATTGCTCAACACACTTGCCCCTTTCCACCACATCACTCTGTGTCTCCTGCAGAAACAACACCTGTACTTTTTGGGGTTTTACATATTCACCCAACACACTCCTCTTTCCCGCATCTCAGGCGCCATTTATATATAATTTTTAATTTCTAAAAAAATAATACTAATTTAATATCCGAAACATACAATATACTTGCAGTGAAGCCGCTCAACAACTACATCATACCAGTCATCCAACAGACTCCCAATCAGAGTGACACACAGAAGTATCCAGGGTCAATGTCCGGCTCAAGGGCATGTTGACAGATCTCCCACCAGGCAAAAAAACGTGAACGCGAGCCCTCCAAGATCCCCCCACAGTTCCCCAATAGCTGTCGCTCAACCATTTGAGACCCCTCCCACAGTCCTCCCCAAGAAGAAAAATTCAAATGAAAAATTCCCCACCCCCAAGAACCCCCCAATGTACCAACAACCAAGAGAATAAACTAAAGAGAAAGAAGGAAAAGACAGAAGAAAACAGCAAACAACAACGCAAAAAAAAGAAAACAAACAACATCAAGTACAACTAAAATCATAACAGCAATGCCATCTGTATATGTTTGTGTGCATGTCTGGCACAATTACATGTATCTGTGTGTTCTTGTACTCATTCATTTGAATGTGAGTGTTTGTATACGCATGTGTACAAACACCTGGAAGGCATCAGCCTCAGGCAAACCGCCATTAGTTGTACAAACACTACCCCTCAGTGTCATTCAAATGTACTTTTAATTCTGTTTTATTTTTCCTTTTTTCCCCCCTTTTATCTTTGACTGCTTCCATCACGTGGACTGGGATATGTTTCGTATTGCGTCAGATAACAATATTGACGAATACGCTGATTCGGTGTGCGAGTTCATTAGAACGTGCGTTGAAGATGTCGTTCCCATAGCAACGATTAAAACATTCCCTAACCAGAAACCGTGGATTGATGGCAGCATTCGTGTGAAACTGAAAGCGCGAACCACTGCTTTTAATCAGGGCAAGGTGACTGGTAACATGACTGAACACAAACAGTGCAGCTATTCCCTCAGCAAGGCTATCAAACAAGCTAAGCGTCAGTACAGAGACAAAGTAGAATCTCAATTCAACGGCTCAGACACAAGAGGCATGTGGCAGGGTCTACAGTCAATCACGGACTACAAGAAGAAATCCAGCCCAGTCACGGACCAGGATGTCTTGCTCCCAGGCAGACTAAGTAACTTTTTTGCCCGCTTTGAGGTCAATACAGTGCCACTGACACGGCCTGCAACGAAAACATGCGGACTCTCCTTCACTGCAGCCGAAGTGAGTAAGACATTTAAACGTGTTAACCCTCGCAAGGCTGCAGGCCCAGACGGCATCCCCAGCCGCGCCCTCAGAGCATGCGCAGACCAGCTGGCCGGTGTGTTTACGGACATATTCAATCAATCCCTATACCAGTCTGCTGTTCCCACATGCTTCAAGAGGGCCACCATTGTTCCTGTTCCCAAGAAAGCTAAGGTAACTGAGCTAAACGACTACCGCCCCCGTAGCACTCACTTCCGTCATCATGAAGTGCTTTGAGAGACTAGTCAAGGACCATATCACCTCCACCCTACCTGACACCCTAGACCCACTCCAATTTGTTTACCGCCCAAATAGGTCCACAGACGATGCAATCTCAACCACACTGCACACTGCCCTAACCCATCTGGACAAGAGGAATACCTATGTGAGAATGCTGTTCATCGACTACAGCTCGGCATTTAACACCATAGTACCCTCCAAGCTCGTCATCAAGCTCGAGACCCTGGGTCTCGACCCCGCCCTGTGCAACTGGGTACTGGACTTCCTGACGGGCCGCCCCCAGGTGGGACGGTAGGCAACAACATCTCCACCCCGCTGATCCTCAACACTGGGGCCCCACAAGGGTGCGTTCTGAGCCCTCTCCTGTACTCCTTGTTCACCCACGACTGCGTGGCCACGCACGCCTCCAACTCAATCATCAAGTTTGCGGACGACACAACAGTGGTAGGCTTGATTACCAACAAGGTGAGGGCCCTCGGAGTGTGGTGTCAGGAAAATAACCTCACACTCAATGTCAACAAAACTAAGGAGATGATTGTGGACTTCAGGAAACAGCAGAGGGAACACCTCCCTATCCACATCGATGGAACAGTAGTGGAGAGGGTAGCAAGTTTTAAGTTCCTCGGCATACACATCACAGACAAACTGAATTGGTCCACTCACACAGACAGCATCGTGAAGAAGGCGCAGCAGCGCCTCTTCAACCTCAGGAGGCTGAAGAAATCCGGCTTGTCACCAAAAGCACTCACAAACTTCTACAGATGAACAATTGAGAGCATCCTGGCGGGCTGTATCACCGCCTGGTACGGCAACTGCTCCGCCCACAACCGTAAGGCTCTCCAGAGGGTAGTGAGGTCTGCACAACGCATCACCGGGGGCAAACTACCTGCCCTCCAGGACACCTACACCACCCGATGTTACAGGAAGGCCATAAAGATCATCAACGACATCAACCACCCGAGCCACTGCCTGTTCACCCCACTATCATCCAGAAGGCGAGGTCAGTACAGGTGCATCAAAGCTGGGACCGAGAGACTGAAAAACAGCTTCTATCTCAAGGCCATCAGACTGTTAAACAGCCACCACTAACATTGAGTGGCTGCTGCCAACACACTGACACTGACACTGACTCAACTCCAGCCACTTTAATAATGGGAATTGATGGGAAATGATGTAAATATATCACTAGCCACTTTAAACAATGTTACCTTATATTTATTTATTTTTTATTTATTTTTATTTTACCTTTATTTAACCAGGTAGGCAAGTTGAGAACAAGTTCTCATTTACAATTGCGACCTGGCCAAGATAAAGCAAAGCTGTTTGACAGATACAACGACACAGAGTTATACATGGAGTAAAACAAACATACAGTCAATAATACAGTATAAACAAGTCTATATACAATGTGAGCAAATGAGGTGAGAAGGGAGGTAAAGGCAAAAAAGGCCATGGTGGCAAAGTAAATACAATATAGCAAGTAAAACACTGGAATGGTAGTTTTGCAATGGAAGAATGTGCAAAGTAGAAATAAAAATAATGGGGTACAAAGGAGCAAAATAAATTAATTAATTAAAATGAAATACAGTTGGGAAAGAGGTAGTTGTTTGGGCTAAATTATAGGTGGGCTATGTACAGGTGCAGTAATCTGTGAGCTGCTCTGACAGTTGGTGCTTAAAGCTAGTGAGGGAGATAAGTGTTTCCAGTTTCAGAGATTTTTGTAGTTCATTCCAGTCATTGGCAGCAGAGAACTGGAAGGAGAGGCGGCCAAAGAAAGAATTGGTTTTGGGGGTGACTAGAGAGATATACCTGCTGGAGCGTGTGCTACAGGTGGGAGATGCTATGGTGACCAGCGAGCTGAGATAAGGGGGGACTTTACCTAGCAGGGTCTTGTAGATGACATGGAGCCAGTGGGTTTGGCGACGAGTATGAAGCGAGGGCCAGCCAACGAGAGCGTACAGGTCTCAATGGTGGGTAGTATATGGGGCTTTGGTGACAAAACGGATTGCACTGTGATAGACTGCATCCAATTTGTTGAGTAGGGTTTTGGAGGCTATTTTGTAAATGACATCGCCAAAGTCGAGGATTGGTAGGATGGTCAGTTTTACAAGGGTATGTTTGGCAGCATGAGTGAAGGATGCTTTGTTGCAAAATAGGAAGCCAATTCTAGATTTAACTTTGGATTGGAGATATTTGATATGGGTCTGGAAGGAGAGTTTACAGTCTAACCAGACACCTAAGTATTTGTAGTTGTCCACGTATTCTAAGTCAGAGCCGTCCAGAGTAGTGATGTTGGACAGGCGGGTAGGTGCAGGTAGCGATCGGTTGAAGAGCATGCATTTAGTTTTACTTGTATTTAAGAGCAATTGGAGGCCATGGAAGGAGAGTTGTATGGCATTGAAGCTTGCCTGGAGGGTTGTTAACACAGTGTTCAAAGAAGGGCCGGAAGTATACAGAATGGTGTCGTCTGCGTAGAGGTGGATCAGAGACTCACCAGCAGCAAGAGCGACCTCATTGATGTATACAGAGAAGAGAGTCGGTCCAAGAATTGAACCCTGTGGCACCCCCATAGAGACTGCCAGAGGTCCGGACAGCAGACCCTCCGATTTGACACACTGAACTCTATCAGAGAAGTAGTTGGTGAACCAGGCGAGGCAATCATTTGAGAAACCAAGGCTGTCGAGTCTGCCGATGAGGATGTGGTGATTGACAGAGTCGAAAGCCTTGGCCAGATCAATGAATACGGCTGCACAGTAATGTTTCTTATCGATGGCGGTTAAGATATCGTTTAGGACCTTGAGCGTGGCTGAGGTGCACCCATGACCAGCTCTGAAACCAGATTGCATAGCAGAGAAGGTATGGTGAGATTCGAAATGGTCGGTAATCTGTTTGTTGACTTGGCTTTCGAAGACCTTAGAAAGGCACGGTAGGATAGATATAGGTCTGTAGCAGTTTGGGTCAAGAGTGTCCCCCTTTGAAGAGGGGGATGACCGCAGCTGCTTTCCAATCTTTGGGAATCTCAGACGACACGAAAGAGAGGTTGAACAGGCTAGTAATAGGGGTGGCAACAATTTCGGCAGATAATTTTAGAAAGAAAGGGTCCAGATTGTCTAGCCCGGCTAATTTGTAGGGGTCCAGATTTTGCAGCTCTTTCAGAACATCAGCTGTATGGATTTGGGAGAAGGAGAAATGGGGAAGGCTTGGGCGAGTTGCTGTTGGGGGTGCAGTGCTGCTGACCGGGGTAGGAGTAGCCAGGTGGAAAGCATGGCCAGCCGTAGAAAAATGCTTATTGAAATTCTCAATTATGGTGGATTTATCAGTGGTGACAGTGTTTCCTATCTTCAGTGCAGTGGGCAGCTGGGAGGAGGTGTTCTTATTCTCCATGGACTTTACAGTGTCCCAGAACTTTTTTGAGTTAATGTTGCAGGAAGCAAATTTCTGCTTGAAAAAGCTAGACTTGGCTTTTCTAACTGCCTGTGTATAATGGTTTCTAGCTTCCCTGAACAGCTGCATATCACAGGGGCTGTTCGATGCTAATGCAGAATGCCATAGGATGTTTTTGTGTTGGTTAAGGGCAGTCAGGTCTGGGGAGAACCAAGGGCTATATCTGTTCCTGGTTCTAAATTTCTTGAATGGGGCATGTTTATTTAAGATGGTTAGGAAGGCATTTAAAAAAAATATCCAGGCATCCTCTACTGACGGGATGAGATCAATATCCTTCCAGGATACCCGGCCAGGTCGATTAGAAAGGCCTGCTCGCAGAAGTGTTTCAGGGAGCGTTTTACAGTGATGAGTGGAGGTCGTTTGACCGCTGACCCATTACAGATGCAGGCAATGAGGCAGTGATCGCTGAGATCTTGGTTGAAGACAGCAGAGGTGTATTTAGAGGGGAAGTTGGTTAGGATGATATCTATGAGGGTGCCCGTGTTTAAGGCTTTGGGGAGGTACCTGGTAGGTTCATTGATAATTTGTGTGAGATTGAGGGCATCAAGTTTAGATTGTAGGATGGCTGGGGTGTTAAGCATGTTCCAGTTTAGGTCGCCTAGCAGCACGAACTCTGAAGATAGATGGGGGGCAATCAGTTCACATATGGTGTCCAGAGCACAGCTGGGGGCAGAGGGTGGTCTATAGCAGGCGGCAACGGTGAGAGACTTGTTTTTAGAGAGGTGGATTTTTAAAAGTAGAAGTTCAAATTGTTTGGGTACAGACCTGGATAGTAGGACAGAACTCTGCAGGCTATCTTTGCAGTAGATTGGTCTTCCTAAGCCAGGATTCAGACACAGCTAGAACATCCGGGTTGGCAGAGTGTGCTAAAGCAGTGAATAGAACAAACTTAGGGAGGAGGCTTCTAATGTTAACATGCATGAAACCAAGGCTATTACGGTTACAGAAGTCGTCAAAAGAGAGCGCCAGGGGAATAGGAGTGGAGCTAGGCACTGCAGGGCCTGGATTCACCTCTACATCGCCAGAGGAACATAGGAGGAGTAGAATAAGGGTACGGCTAAAAGCTATGAGAATTGGTTGTCTAGAACGTCTGGAACATAGAGTAAAAGGAGGTTTCTGGGGGCGGTAAAATAGCATCAAGGTATAATGTACAGACAAAGGTATGGTATATAATATATATATAATATAATATAATATAACATATAATGTTACTTACCCTACATTATTCATCTCATATGCATACGTATATACTGTACTCTATATCATCGACTGCATCCTTATGTAATACATGTATCACTAGCCACTTTAACTATGCCACTTTGTTTACATACTCATCTCATATGTATACACTGTACTCGATACCATCTACTGTATCTTGCCTATGCTGCTCTGTACCATCACTCATTCATATATCCTTATGTACATATTCTTTATCCCCTTACACTGTGTATAAGACAGTAGTTTTGGAATTGTTAGTTAGATTACTTGTTGGTTATTACTGCATTGTCGGAACTAGAAGCACAAGCATTTCGCTACACTCGCAGTAACATCTGCTAACCATGTGCATGTGACAAATAAAATTTGATTTGATTTGATTTTGATTTGACTTGACCATCATTCTATCTCCCGCACAGCAACTCCACTCCCACTTGTCTCTAATTCCACATCCCAACCCTCAGCTTCCCTCAGCCCATCCCATCATTCTATCTCCCGCACAGCAACGCCACTCCCACTTGTCTCTAATTCCACATCCCAACCCTCAGCTTCCCTCAGCCCATCCCATCTATCTCTGCTGGTCACCCTCAGCCCATCCCATCTATCTCTGCTGGTCACCCTCAGCCCATCCCATCTATCTCTGCTGGCCACCCACTTCGGGTTTCTACGCAACACATATCTTTGAACTATGCTGTGATGTTTCACATACAATTTCAATCTAACTAATCAAATAGAATCCACAGATTGCGAGTTGAATATAAATATACTAATACTAAGAGTATTATTACTAAGATTTTTTGCCCCAAATATTCAACATTTTGTTGATGGCAAGAATTCTATTTAATCATTTTAGCTGAAAAGCACAAGTCTTGAATATTATGTTGTTATATATATCAACTCATACACCCTGTACCATGGAATCGGTACGTTAAATCTCTTCCCAACTATTTTGCAATCTGTATGGCACAGTTGTCAACATCCTGGTCCTCAAATTAAACTGGTATACTTTCCTATTTATGCTATATTTATTCCTCTGACAGTTTTGATCCTTTATATTGGGCAGACAGACCAGTTCCCTGCCTCCTCCCGCTGCCACTTGCCTCCTCCATTTTTGAGGTAATGCTGTAATCAATTGGTTGTACTCCTGGATTGAGCAGGCCTTTCCATACAATTCTGATAACTCCACGAAGGACATAACTCTACCATTCCAATTTACAATATCATTTAAGAACAAAATACCCTTTTCAAACATCTTTCCCATAAATACAGGTATTTAATCAACCAACATATTTGAGATCAGCCATAATATTTGTTGTAATATATGATCTATCTTTTCAGGGGGATGAAATTGAAAATTAGTGCTTTTATATTGAATAATCTCAACCCACCCAATTCATATTCAATATATACAGTTGAAGTTGGAAGTTTACGTACAATTAGGTTGGAGTCATTAAAACTCATTTTTCAACCACTCCACAAATTTCATGTTAACAAACTATAGTTTTGGCAAGTTGGTTAGGACATCTACTTTGTGAATGACGCAAGTAATTTTTCCAACAATTGTTTACAGACAGATTATTTCACTTATAATTCACTGTATCACAATTCCAGTTGTTCAGAAGATTACATACACTAAGTTGACTGTGCCTTTAAACAGCTTGGAAAATTCCAGAAAATTATGTCATGGCTTTAGAAGTTTCTGATAGGCTAACAGACATCATTTGAGTCAATTGGAGGTGTACCTGTGGATGAATTTCAAGGCCTACCTTCAAACTCAGTGCTTCTTTGCTTGACATCATGGGAAAAGCAAAAGAAATCAGCCAAGACCTCAGAAAAAAATTGTAGACCTCCACAAGCCTGGTTCATCCTTGGGAGCAATTTCCAAATGCCTGAAGGTACCACATTCATCTGTACAAACAATAGTATGCAAGTATAAACACCATGGGACCACACAGCCATCATACCGCTCAGGAAGGAGACGCATTCTGTCTCCTAGAGATGAACATACTTTGGTGCGAAAAGTGCAAATCAATCCCAGAACAACAGTAAAGGACCTTGTGAAGATGCTGGAGGAAACCGGTACAAGAGTATCTATATCCACAGTAAAACGAGTCCTATATCGACATAACCTGAAAGGCCGCTCAGCAAGGAAGAAGCCACTGCTCCAAAACCGCCATAAAAATGCAAAACTATGGTTTGCAATTGCACATGGGGACAAAGATCATACTTTTTGGAGAAATGTCCTCGGGTCTGATGAGACAAAAATAGAACTGTTTGGCCATAATGACCATCGTTATGTTTGGTGGAAAAAGGGGGAGGCTTGCAAGCCGAAGTACACCATCCCAAACCTGAAGCACGGGGGTGGCAGCATCATTTTGTGGGGGTGCTTTGCTGCAGGAGGGCCTGATGCACTTCACAAAATTGATGGCATCATGAGGACGGAAAATTATGTGGATATATTGAAGTAACATCTCAAGACATCAGTCAGGAAGTTAGAGCTTGGTCACAAATGGGTCTTCCAAATGGACAATGACCCCAAGCATACTTCCAAAGTTGTGGCAAAATGGCTTAAGGACAACAAAGTCAAGGTATAGAAGTGGCCATAACAAAGCCCTGACCTCAATCCTATAGAACATTTGTGGGCAGAACTGAAAAAGTTTGTGCAAAGAGGCCTACAAACCTGACTCAGTTACACCAGCTCTGTCAGGAGGAATGGGCCAAAATTCACCCAACTTATTGTGGGAAGCTTGTGGAAGGCTACCCGAAACGTTTGACCCAAGTTAAACAATTTAAAGGCAATGCTACCAAATACTAATTGAGTGTATGTAAACTTCTGACCCACTGGGAATGTGATGAAAGAAATACAAGCAAATCATTCTCTCAACTATTATTCTGACATTTCACATTCTTGAAATAAAGTGGTGATCCTGACTGACCTAATACAGGGAATTTTTAATAGGATTAAATGCCAGGAATTGTGAAACACTGAGTTTAAATGTATTTGGCTAAGGTATATGTAAACTTCCGACTTCAACTGTAGATAGTCACATTTTATTTTGTCTGGTTTTCTCTGATAAAGCTAAATATTTTTTGCTCACATGATTTGAAAAACGAATCATCAGGAGTAGGCTGCGCCATAAGTAAGTGAGTAAACTGAGATATGACTAAGGAGTTAATCAGGGTAATTTCATCCATAAATAGACAGGTATTTACCTTTCGATGGTTGCAGGATCTTGTCTATTTTTATTGCAGGATCTTGTCTAAGTTTTCTATTGAAATTCATTGTGGAGATGTCACGTCCTGACCTTAGTTCCTTTTTTATGTCTCTATTTTAGTTTGGTCAGGACTCACCCAGCCTGGTGGGTCCTATGGCAACCCCACGCACCAGGCTGTCTCGCCCTCTCCTCCCTCCAGGTTCTCCCGCCTGTCCGGCGCTTTCAGAGTCTCCCTCCTGTCCGGAGCTGCCAGAGCCGCCCGTCAGTCAGGAGCTGCCAGAGTCTCCCGCCTGTCCGGCGCTGCCAGAGTCGCCCGCCTGTCCGGCGCTGCCAGAGTCTCCCGCCTGTCCGGCGCTGCCAGAGTCTCCCGCCTGTCCGGCGCTGCCAGAGTCTCCCGCCTGTCTGGCACTGCCAGAGTCTCCCGCCTGTCCGGCGCTGCCAGAGTCTCCCGCCTGTCCGGCGCTGCCAGAGTCTCCCGACTGTCTGGCGCTGACAGAGTCCGCACCTTTGGGGGACTAACACGTCCTGACCACGTCCTGATCAGCCCATTTTATAGGTAAACTGCAGGGTAATGTGAAAGTTGTAGTTTTTAAAGATCCAATACGTAATATTGTACACTTATCATAATTAGGTTTTAGTCCAGAGAGTACAGAAAACGTATCTAGATCTTTAATGAGACATTGCAGGGATTTAGCTTGCGGACTTAATATAAAACTTAAGTCATTGGCATACATGGACACATTTGTTTTTAAGCCTTGGATTTCTAATCCTCTAATGTTATTATTGGATCTGATTTTAATAGCTAGCTTTTCGATGGCCATAATGAATAGATATGGTGACCGCGGCCACCCTTGTTTAACTCCTCTTGACAATTCAAAACTCTCTGAGAAGTAGCCGTTATTTACTATTTTACACCTGGGGTTGCTATACATTATTTTTTTACCCATTTTATAATAGAATTACATAAATTGAAAAAAAAATCCAGGAATTTATAAATAAAATCCAGTGTTACTTTATCAAATGCCTTTTCAAAATCCACTATAAATACCAGGCCTATCTTCTTAGATGTTTCATGATGTCCTATTAATTCTAGTTAATTAATTAATTCTCCAATGTGTCGTCCATGTAAAAAACCTGTCTGATCAAGATGAACAATACCTGGTAAAACCCTTTTAATTCTGAGTGCTATGCATTCCGCTAGTATTTTTGCATCACAACATTGAAGTGTAAGGGGCCTCTAGTTTTTAAGACAGTTTTTTAGATGGGTCTTTATATTTGCCATCTGGGTCTTGTTTTAATAATAGAGAAATCAGACCTTCCTGCTGAGTATCAAATCAAATCAAATGTATTTATATAGCCCTTCGTACATCAGCTGATATCTCAAAGTGCTGTACAGAAACCCAGCCTAAAACCCCAAACAGCAAGCAATGCAGGTGTTGAAGCACGTTGGCTAGGAAACACTCCCTAGAAAGGCCAAAACCTAGGAAGAAACCTAGAGAGGAACCAGGCTATGAGGGGTGGCCAGTCCTCTTCTGGCTGTGCCGGGTGGAGATTATAACAGAAGATGGCCAAGATGTGCAAATGTTCATAAATGACCAGCATGGTCAAATAATAGGTCTGGGACAGGTAGCAAGTCCGGTGAACAGGACAGGATTCCAAAGCCGCAGGCAGTTGAAACTGGAGCAGCAGCACGGCCAAGTGGACTGGTGACAGCAAGGAGTCATCATGCCAGGTAGTCCTGAGGCATGGTCCTAGGGCTCAGGTCCTCAGAGAGAGAGAAAGAAAGAGAGAATTGGAGAGAGCATACTTCAATTCATACAGGACACCGGATAAGACAGGAGAAGTACTCCAGATATAACAAACTGACCCTAGCCCCCCGACACATAAACTACTGCAATACTGGAGGCTGAGACAGGAGGGGTCAGGAGACACTGTGGCCCCATCCGATGATACCCCCGGACAGGGCCAAACAGGAAGGATATAACCCCACCCACTTTGCCAAGCACAGCCTCCACACAACTAGAAGGATATCTTCAAAGGCTGAGTATAGCCCACAAAGATCTCCGCCACGGCACAACCCAAGGGGGGGTGCCAACCAGACAGGAAGATCACATCAGTGACTCAACCCACTCAAGTGACGCACCCCTCCTAGGGACGGCATGAAAGAGCATCAGTAAGCCAGTGACTCAGCCCCAGTAATAGGGTTAGAGGCAGAGAATTCCAGTGGAAAGAGGGGAACCGGCCAGGCAGAGACAGCAAGGGCGGATCGTTGCTCCAGAGCCTTTCCGTTCACCTGGGTCAGACTACACTCAATCATATGACCCACTGAAGAGATGAGTCTTCAGTAAAGACTTAAAGGTTGAGACCAAGTTTGCGTCTCTCACATGGGTAGGCAGACCATTCCATAAAAATGGAGCTCTATAGGAGAAAGCCCTGCCTCCAGCTGTTTGCTTAGAAATTCTAGGAACAATTAGGCGGCCTGCATCTTGTGACCGTAGCATACGTATAGGTATGTACGGCAGGACCAAATCAGAGAGATAGGTAGGAGCAATGCTGTAATGCTTTGTAGGTTAGCAGTAAAACATTGAAATCAGCCCTTGCCTTGACAGGATGCCAGTGTAGGGAGGCTAGCACTGGAATAATATGAACAGATTTTTTGGTTCTAGTCAGGATTCTAGCAGCCGTATTTAGCACTAACTGAAGTTTATTTAGTGCATTATCCGGGTAGCCGGAAAGTAGAGCATTGCAGTAGTCTAATCTATAATTAACAAAAACATGGATACATTTTTCTGCATCATTTTTGGACAGAAAGTTTCTGATTTTTGCAATTTTACATGGATGGAAAGAAGCTGTCCTTGAAACAGTCTTGATATGTTCATCAAAAGAGAGATCAGGGTCCAGAGTAACGCCGAGGTCCTTCACAGTACCTGACAGACTACCATTTCTATAGGAATAGTTCAAACAATCCAATAATGGAGCTTTTAGTTGATCAAAAAAGGCTTGATATACCTCTACCGGTATGCCATCCAGCCCAGGGGGTTTTACAGACTGAAAGCATTTAATAGCCTTCACACTGATCTTTCCGTACAATTGTTAATTTTCCATTTTTTATGTTATTTGGATTCCTTACTGTAATCTTCATTCAGTGGGAGAGGATGAGATAGAAAAGAGAACATCTGCCTAAACTAATTAGCTTCCTCTTTTAAAATATAATTCAGAGAATCATAGATGACTCCATCTTCAGTAACGAGTTTCTGCAAATTCCTTTTGGTAACGTTCCTGTATTGGAGATTCAGGAAGAATTTTGTGCATTTTCTCCATATCCATCCAGTTTGCTTTATTTGTGTAATAGATTACATTAGATCGTTCTTGAATAAGTTCCTTAAGTTCTTTTTGTTTTTCCTCTAACTTATTTTGTATCTCTGTAGTATCGTTTTTATTGCTATCTATCTGTACCATTAGTTCATGGATTTCTTGATAGTTTGTAGAGTGATTACCTTTACAGTCCATTGAGGTACTTAACACTGTGTTATAGGCTCCTACCATGATGATTTGATCATTTGCTGCCTGTAATTTCAATAAATTGGTATAAATGTTTTTGAATAAGTATGGATCATCCTGATTTGGACCATATAGATTAATGAGCCCAATCTCTTTTTTGATATTCAAAAGGATCCACCTTCCTTGCGAATCATTCCTGACTATTTGCACATTCCGATCAAAATGTTTGTTAATTAATATCATCACACATTTTGAGTTCCTTTGTCCATGACAGAGAATTATTTCACCACCCCATTCCTTTTTCCACCCAACTTCATCTAAGGATGTAGAGTGAGTTTCCTGTAAATAGTACATGTTAAATTCCTTCCTTCCTGATCTTTTTTATAATCTGCTAAACCGTTACAATTACAACTGGCTATACTTATTTCACCCCTTACCATAACTAGATACTATTCTCAGTCTAAATTGACCATAATTAGTGCTTGTAAAGTTACTGCCATCAGAGGTATTATGACGGTCAAAACTAGAGCTTCCAAGTATCAGATATCTAGAATTCAGTGTTTGTTTTATTCCCTTGCCTGTTTGCCTGTGAGCCAATGCCACAGATGTTAGAAAATTGAGACAAGATATTATGTGTGTAGTAAATCTGAGTAGGTTGATGTGTATGATATTGGATGTGATTTAGTGAGAGTGTGTACGATGCCTGTATAAGAGTAAGACTTTAATATGAGATGTCCAAATAAAAAATAACTCCAATGCCAATTTGCATGGTTGAGTGTCTATGTGTGTAACATGAAGTGAGTATAGCCTTAATATTCATGATAATTGTAATCCATATCGTATCACCGTCATAGTTGCATCATAATTACCTTTAACATCATTGAAAACACATCCCAGCATTTCCATAGCAATTGACATTTCACATGATCATGAAAGAGACCTTGCATTAATCTAGAGACGGCTTCACTACAGTACAAATGTATTCTGTACAACATGTTATTATTCCTTAATGCCCCTATTCTGATATCTTCCCCTTGCTTGTTGTAAACATATATAAACTTGTAGACAAATACATAAAAAAGATAGACAAACAATAAACACATTAAATTATAACAGTTTTCGACAATAGAGAGGGAGAGAAGAGAAAAGAGAGAAAGATAAAGTGAGAGAAGAGAGCAAGATCAGGTGTGTGTGTGTGTATGTATAAGTCTGTATGTGTAAGCGAGCATGTAATTGAGTACAAGTGTGTTCATATCCACTTCATAATGTTCAGATATTTTTATAGTTCCCATACTTTTTTTTTCGTAACCTGAAGTCCCTGTAGAATTTAGTACAGCCATGGTGTTACGGAGCTGTCTCGGAATAGCTGTCCATCTATAAAGAGGTGTCCACAATGAGAAAGGCACACTTACACTTCTCCCTTTGTTGCCTTTGTACGGGATACAGTCTCTTACGATGTTTGTTTATCTCCCTTGGAAATTGGTCATTGAGACCGAATTTGGTCCCTTTAAGCTCCCTTCCCCTGCTTTTGAACAGCTCCTTTTGTTGGTAGTGTTCAAATTTTGCAATGATCGGTCGGGACACTTGGTCTTGTCACCCCGAGCCCCAAGTCTGTGTACTCGGTGGAAAGCCACCTTGTTTACAGTCTCTATAGGGCGTTTCAAGGTGGATTTAATTAATTCTGTGATCGCTCCCTCTGGATTATTGGATGCATCCTCAGGAATCCCAGAACAAAAATCATGCATGCTACGACTTTGTATGTCTAGTAGCAACTCCCTCAACACCCTGTTTTCCCTGAGTAGACAATCCATGTTGGAATCGTGGATTTTTATCTTGGCTGTGAGTGTCTTGTTTTCTCCTTGGAGCGTGAGAATGTCACTCTGGCTGAACTCCAAACTCCCCCTCAGCCCTGCTACCTCCTCACACAACTTCTCCAGTGTTGCATGGATTCCAGCCAGAGCACTAGCCTTTTACTTCAACAGTAAGTAAATTGTCCGTGTCTGTAGAATAATCTCTTTTTATGTCGGGTTAAAGTTATTTTGTGAGGTAGTCGGATCTTTCCATGATGGAGTATGTTGTTTCTCTATAGCGTAAAGCTGTTGGTATTTGTCGATTTCCCTCAGGATCTCCTTAGTATCTAGGTTGGCTCTTTATTGCAACCAATTGTTTTACGAAAATATAAAAATGAGTCTTTCCCACAACGCCGGCAGGTGTCTGTTGTACAGCCAGCCAGCTAGCACTCATGGAATCCACACAGAAAAATGGAATACAAACTTGCAGTCCCAGCCGTAAAGGCTAACCGTGTCATGGAATTCTTAGCAACAAAACTTTAGATCTGGTTAAAATCAATTTAATGAAACAATTTTAATAGAAACAACAAAGCAAGTGTAGACAGTAAAATGTTCTGTTGCGCAATCTGATTACATATTTTATATTAAACGAGCCTACCCAAAGAGTCTCCATAAGTGGGAGAAAAGCTAGCAAAGAAAGAGACCAGTAACAAAGCTCAAAAAGCCACAGTGCCAGAAATAAACTATTCATCTAAACAGTGTCAGAAGGCAGACCTTTACGCACTGTTGTGACCCACTTCCTCAACCTAAACCGTTTCCTGGGGCAGAGGACACCATGCCCCTCATTTTTCATAACATGTTGTACTGATCTCACAAACTTTCTCGGATCAGAAAAAAGCCTCAATATTAACTTTTTTTCTCCTTGGTCTCATTTAGGAACCTTGTCAGTTCCCTCACCGTATACTTTGAACCCTCTGCTTGACTGGCTGTCAGTTACGGACCCATTGAGGAGGAGTCTGAAAAAAAGGCCTCCCCATCATCCTCTTCCTCAGACTCACTTTCCGCCTCCTCATCTCCATCTCCCATCCGGAACACATGCTCTGCCTCTCTGGTCAGGACCTCCCCCCCCCAGCACCAGGCAAAGGTTCTTTGGTGCCTTTGACTACACCAGCCTCTCCCCTCCCAACTTCTTTCTTCTCCCCCTTTTTCCTTTTCCGCTTGACACCCTCCTCTTCCCCCCTAGTCTCTTACACTTCCCCACTATACTCTCCTCAACCACGAGCATAACCTGACTAGGCCCAGCCTCATCTACACCATCCCACCTTCCAAACACCAGGAAACTAAAACTCTGTCCTCTTCCACCCTAAACTTTGAAAAAAAACTGTGGATACCGCTAATACAAATAGCGCATTAACCCTCCACAATAAATAAGAAAAATTGAAAGAAAAGACCATGGACAGAATCAAGAAAACACTCAAACTCCAACAAACTCCCAGCATGCACTGCGAGAGAGCGAGAGAGAGCGAGAGAGAGAGAGCTAATGATACTGTAGATAATAATGAGATGCTTCTAACTTAACAATTGGATTCATTTTAATTTTGTATCCATATTTGGAAAAGGAAAAAATAAACAGATTGAAGAAAGGGGGAGACTGTAATTCAGTTCTCATAATTTTGACATATGATGATATCCTGGCAACTTATATTGGCCAGTTGCTTTATCCCAGTGTATAACATGGGGGATATTGCCTGTCAACTATGACTGACGAGGCTTAAAGAAACAGTACATTCAATTGTAAACGATAGACACTGAACCTGCAATATGAGGGACAGATGAGAAATGAGAGAGAGAGAGAGAGAGAGAGAGCGAGAGAGAGAGAGTGTGAGCGAGTGACGAAATGAGCGAAATAGAGAAAGCGATTCACTATAGGGTAAGACAGATGGGAAAGATATATCAGAGAAGAAAGAGATAAGATAGGCTCTGAAATAAATTGCAAAGAGAAGGGTAGAAGTGAGGGGATGAAAGGATGAGGAATGGGGAAAATGTAATAGAGAGAGAGAGAGAGAGAAGAGAGAAAGCGAGACCAGGAAGAGGGGAAGAGGGAGAAATATGCAATATAAGGTATCTTCAGTTGTACTGAAACAGAGGAATCAATTTGATGTCAGTCACGAGGGGTTGATCACATGACTTGTGAGCATGCTCAGTAGGGTTTACCCTAGCCCACTGGGGTGGGAAATAAAGACAGGAGCAAGAGAAAAAAGACAGTAGGGAAAAGACAGCATGATTCTATTGGAGACATGGATCTCACTCTCCACCCTCAGGGGCTTGAAGAGAGGCTACTGCTGTGGTTCATTGTCCTCTGTCGTCTACTGTAGCTGGAGGTGGTTCTCTACACATCCACACGGACACACACACACACACAAACACGAACACGAACACAACACACGAACACACACACGAACACACACACACACACACACACACACACACACACACACACACACACACACACACACACACACACACACACACACACACACACACACACACACACACACACACACACACACACACACACTGTCTGTGGAGATGCATCTCAGTGAGAGGTTGAACTTGGCAGTCTGGGAGGAGACCGTGTTGTTTTCAATTCACATGTCTCATTACAATTCATCACATTTATACGGACTTTTACTGTTATAGTAGGTCTCTACTGAGTAGAGTCTTCCCAGGTGGTGCTCTGTCTGCCTTGGGGAAACTCACAAACTGCAAAGTTATGCTCTCTTTTATGACCCCTGTGTAATGAACAAAACCTCCCTCATCTTCCCTCTCCTTCCATCCTCCCTTACTCCTTCCATCTTCTTCTCTATCACTGTGAGTACTGCTACTTACTGTTGAGTACTGTGTTAATGTGGTTCATTTCTATAACAGCTAAATGGGTCAAATACAGTTGACAAACCACCACAATGTAATCTCCTTATTAACAGATTGCCTCAGAGCCCAAAAATGTGCTCTTGTCACACACACACACCGACACACACACACACACACACACACACACACACACACACATACACACACACACACACACACAAACATACAAACACAGTAATTAGTCAGTGTTCTGTTCCAGAACCGGCGAGGAGAGGAGCGCGATCTGGGCCACAGCGGGGCCCGAGGTGACGCTCCATTTGTTTCTGTGTGGAGACTCAGATTAAGAACACTTTGAACAGTTAAAACTCTCTGAAGCCCATTTAGAACAGTTCGAACTCTCTGAAGCCCATTTAGAACAGTTCAAACTCTCTGAAGCTCATTTAGAACAGTTCAAACTCTTTAAAGTCAATTTAGAACAGTTCTAACTCACTGAAGCCCATTTAGAACAGTTCTAACTCTCTGAAGCCCATTTAGAACAGTTCAAACTCTCTGAAGCTCATTTAGAACAGTTCAAACTCTTTAAAGTCAATTTAGAACAGTTCAAACTCTCTGAAGCCCATTTAGAACAGTTCGAACTCTCTGAAGTCCATTTAGGACAGTTTGAACTCCCTGAAGCCCACTTTGAACAGTTCTAAATCTCTGAAGTCCATTTAGAACAGTTCGACCTCTCTGAAGCCCATTTAGAACAGTTCGAAATCCCTGAAGCCCCTTTAGAACAGTTCGAACTCTCTGAAGCCCATTTAAAACAGTTCGAACACTCTGAAGCCCATTTAGAACAGTTGAAACTCTCTGAAGCCCATTTAGAACAGTTCAAACTCTCTGATGCTCATTTAGAACAGTTCGAACTCTCTGTAGTCCATTTAGGACAGTTTGAACTCTCTGAAGCCCACTTAGAAGTGTTCTAAATCTCTGAAGTTCATTTAGGGCAGTTCAAACTCTCTGAAGTCCATTTAGAACAGTTCGAACTGTCTGAAGTCTATTTAGAACATTTTGAACTCTCTAAAGTCCATTTAGAACAGTTCTAAATCTCTGAAGCCCATTTAGAACAGTTCGAACACTCTGAAGCACATTTACAACAGTTCGAACTCTCTGAAGCCCATTTAGGACAGTTCGAACTCTCTGAAGTCCATTTAGAACATTTTGAACTCTCTAAAGTCCATTTAGACCAGTTCAAACTCTCTGAAGTCCATTTAGAACAGTTCAAACTCTCTGAAGTCCATTTAGAACATTTTGAACTCTCTAAAGTCCATTTAGAACAGTTCTAAATCTCTGAAGTCCATTTAGAACAGTTGAAAATCTCTGAAGCCCATTTAGAACAGTTTAAACTCTCTGAAGCTCATTTAGAATAGGTCAAACTCACTAAAGCTCATTTAGAACAGTTGAAACTCTCTGAAGCCCATTTCGAACAGTTCAAACTCTCGGAAGCTCATTTAGAAAACTCTTTGAAGTCCATTTGAACCCTCTAAAGTCCATTTAGAACAGTTCTAAATCCAGTTCAAACTCTCTGAAGTCCATTTAGAACAGTTCAAACTGTCTGAAGTCTATTTAGAACATTTTGAACTCTCTAAAGTCATTTAGAACATTTAAATCTCTGAAGCCCATTTAGAACAGTTGAAACTCTCTACAACAAACTCTCTCCATTTAGACAGTTCGAACTCTCTGAAGTCCATTTAGAACATTTTGAACTCTCTAAAGTCCATTTAGACCAGTTCAAACTCTCTGAAGTCCATTTAGAACAGTTCAAACTCTCTGAAGTCCATTTAGAACATTTTGAACTCTCTAAAGTCCATTTAGAACAGTTCTAAATCTCTGAAGTCCATTTAGAACAGTTGAAAATCTCTGAAGCCCATTTAGAACAGTTTAAACTCTCTGAAGCTCATTTAGAATAGGTCAAACTCACTAAAGCTCATTTAGAACAGTTGAAACTCTCTGAAGCCCATTTCGAACAGTTCAAACTCTCGGAAGCTCATTTAGAACTGTTCGAACTCTTTGAAGTCCATTTAGAACATTTTGAACTCTCTAAAGTCCATTTAGAACAGTTCTAAATCTCTGAAGTCCATTTAGGACAGTTCAAACTCTCTGAAGTCCATTTAGGACAGTTCGAACTCTCTGAAGCCCATTTAGAACAGTTCTAAATCTCTGAAGTCCATTTAGGAAAGTTCGAACTCTCTGAAGTCCATTTAGAATAGGTCGAACTCCCTGAAGCCCATTTAGAACAGTTCTAAATCTCTGAAGTCCATTTAGGAAAGTTCGAACTCTCTGAAGTCCATTTAGAATAGGTTGAACTCCCTGAAGCCCATTTAGAACAGTTCGAACACTCTGAAGCACATTTAGAACAGTTCGAACTCTCTGAAGCCCATTTAGAACAGTTTGAACTCTCTGAAGCCCATTTAGAACAGAAATAAGGAGAAAGTGGAGGAGAAAGTGGAGGAGAAAGTGACGCTCTCAGAACGTTCAGACAGAAACCGCATTGGCCCAACTCTCTATATACTGAATATGACTTGTTCTAGTTAGGTAATTATGTGACCCAGACAGAAACAGTCACAATGTAACACACATACAGTGGCAAGAAAACGTATGTGTACCCTTTGTAATTACCTGGATTTCTGCATAAATTGGTTATACATTTTGATCTGATTTTCATCTAAGTCACAACACTAGACAAACACAGTCGCACTAACGCACAAACAGTTATGCGTCTTCATGATGGCACGGATAGAGATGGCAGCTTTGCTTCTAGGAAACTGTGCACTATTTTGTTTTTTTATGTATTATTTCTAACATTGTTAGCCCCGAAAATCTTAAGCGTTATTAAATACAGCCGGGAAGAACTATTGGATATCAGAGCGACGTCAACTTACCAGCACAACCAGCAGTACGACCAGGAATACGACTTTCCCAAAGTGGATCCTTTGTCTGCTCTTGAAATTGTCTGCATTTGAAATGATTCCAATGCTGGTCTGACCAATTGGATTCCACGCTTCAAGATTGCTTCGAAAACGTGAACCGGGATATGTTCCAGGTAGCCTCAGACAACAACATTGACGTATGCTCTGACTTAGTGAGCGAGATTATAAGGAAGTGTATAGAAGATGTTGTACCCACTGTGACTATTTAAACCTTCCCTAACCAGAAACCATGGATTGATGGCAGCATTCGCGCAAAACTGAAAGCACATACCACCGTGGTGTCCTCCTATGAACACCATTCTTGTTTAGTGTTTTACATATCGTAGACTCGTCAATAGAGATGTTAGCATGTTCCAGAGATTTCTGTAAGTCTTTAGCTGACACTTGGATTCTTCTTAACCTCATTGAGCATTCTGCGCTGTGCTCTTGCAGCCGTCTTTGCAGAGTAGCAACAGTACTGAACTTTCTCAATTTATAGACAATTTGTCTTACTGTGGACTGATGAACATCAAGGATTTTAGATATACTTTTGTAACCCTTTCCAGCTTTATGAAAGTCAACAATTCTTAATCTTTGATTTTCTGAGATCTCTTTTGTACAGGGCATGGTTCACATCAGGCAATGCTTCTCTTGAGTGTTTTTATAGGACAGGGCAGCTCTAACCAACATCTCCAATCTGGTCTCATTGATTGGACTCAAGGTTTGCTGACTCCTGACTCCAATTCGTTTTTGGAGGAGTCATTAGCCTAAGGGTTTACATACTTTTTCCAACCTGCACTGTGAATGTTTAGATGATGTATTCAATATAGACAAGAAAAATGCATTAATTTGTGTGTTATTAGTTTAAGAACACTGTGTTTGTTTATTGTTGTGACTTAGATGAAGATCAGATCAAATTTTATGACCAATTTATGCAGAAATCCAGGTAATTACAAAGGGTTCACATAATTTTTCTTGCCACTGTAGATGTCATGATCATGGTCATCAGCCAAGAACAGGAAAAGACTGTATATGTACAGTAACAGATACAGTCTGCCTGTCACGCCCTGGTCAAAGTATTTTGTGTTTATCTTTATGTATTTGGTCAGGCCAGGGTGTGGCATGGGGTTTTTGTAATTGTGGTGTGTTTGTCTTGGGGTTTTGGTGGTGGTATTGGGATTGTAGCTTAGTGGGTTGTCTAGCAAGGTCTATGGCTGTCTGGAGTGGTTCTCAATCAGAGGCAGGTGCTTATCGTTGTCTCTGATTGGGAACCATATTTAGGCAGCCATATTCTTTGAGTTTGTCGTGGGTGATTGTCCTTAGTGTCCTATGTGTACTCTTTGTTAGTTTGCACCAGATAGGCTGTTTCGGTTTCGTTTATTGTTTTTTGTAAGTTTGTGTTTCTTTGTTATATTAAACATGGATCGCAATCGACACGCTGCAGTTTGGTCCGACTCTCCTTCATCACCACTATATGAAAACCGTTACACTGCCATAACAGAATAACTGAGTATCCGGGAGTGGAGAGACCAAGGAGAGTAATGAGTTTCCTGACAGGGCATAATGAGTCTTCCTTCTTTTGTAAGGTTTTCAAATCTGAAATCAGAATAGTAATTCATTTCACTGTGAATGAGTTACAACTGTTTTAGTGAACAGTGGTATTTTTCTAAAATTCTATGGATTTTCCATGATCGGACACTTTCTTATCTGGATAGATGCGGTAAAGAGCTCATTTGAACTCGATCAAAATAATGGGATTGCCATGGAAACATGTGAGGGAAAGGGTTATGGGGGAAAGATCACAAGTCACAACACATGTTCATGTCATTGTTACCAATCTATATCATTACAGTTCAAAACTACTTTCTCTACCATCACCAATTTCTGTATTCTAGCTATGCTAATCAGTTCATATGAAAGGGAGGTAGCATTTAGCAGTCACTTCTGAAAAGGAACAAGGAACAACTTCTACCCAATATGCAGCAAAAACAGCCAAATGTATCAAATTCGGACTTAAGTAACCTCATCGCAGGCCTGTTACAATTAAATGTAAGTCAATCTGACAAAGGACATTTTTTTAAGATGGTCATACTATGGACAATTTAGCTATTTGATTTAGAATTTTGAGACCCCTTTAGGCATATACAAAATGTATTTTAAAAAGTAATTTGATAAAATATTGATTTTGTCCTAAACTACTAAACCCATAGAAACGCATTAAACAACACATTAATTAATGGCAGTCATAAGAAACAAGGTTTTGAAGTGTCTGTCCTAACTCAGGAAATATATATACAGTGCAATCGGAAAGTATTCAGACCCCTTCCCTTTTTCCATATTTTGTTACGTTACAGCCTTATTCTAAAATGGATGAAACTATTTTTTTCCCTCATCCTTGAGATGTTTCCTACAACTTGATTGGAGTTCACCTGTGGTAAATTCATTTATATTGGATATGATATGGAAAGGTACACAAACACGTGTCTATATAAGGTCTCATAGTTGATAGTGCATGTACCAAAAAAATGTCTGCAGCATTGAAGGTCCCCAAGAACACAGTGGCCTCCATCATTATTAAATGGAAGAATTTTTGAACCACCAAGACTCTTCCTAGAGGTGGCCGCCCGGCCAAACTGAGCAATCGGGGGAGAAGGGCCTTGGTCAAGGAGGTGACCAAGAACCTGATGGTCACTTTGACAGAGCTCCAGAGTTACCCAGTGGAGATGGGAGAACCTTCCAGAAGGACAACCATCTCTCTAGCACTCCACCAATCAGGGCTTTATGGTAGAGTGGCCAGAAGGAAGCCACTCCTCAGTTAAAGGCACATGAGAGCCCACTTGGAGTTGTCCAAAAGGAACCAAGATTGAACACAAGATGAATCCAAGATTGAACCCTTTGGCCTGAATGCCAAGTGTCACGTCTGGAGGAAACCTGGCACCATCCCTACGGTGAAGGATGGTGGTGGCCGCATCATACTGTGTGGGTGTCTTTTAGAGGCAGGGACTGGGAGACAAGTCAGGATCAAGGGAAAGATGAACGGGGCAAAGTTCAGAGAGATCCTTGATGAAAACTGGCTCCAGAGTGCTCAGGACCTCAGACTGGGGTGACGGTTCACCTTCCAACAGGATAAGGACCATAAGCACACAGCCAAGACAACACAGGATTGGCTTTGGGACAAGTTTCTGAATGTCCTTGAGTGGCCCAGCCAGAGCTCGATCGAACATCTCTGGAGAGACTTTAAAACAGCTGTGCAGCAACGTTACCCATCCAACCTGACAGAGCTTGAGAGGATCTGCAGAGAAGAATGGGAGAAACTCCCCAAATACAGGTGTGCCAAGCTTGTAGTGTCATACCCAAGAAGACTAGAGGCTAATCCCTGCCTTCATACTTCCGTTCATTTTTTACACTGGTACTGGTTACCTTCAGACAAGTACCGAGACACTTGTGGAAGGTGTAGCGCAAAACGGAGAACACCATCATGTTCATGAGAATCTCCTCCCTCAACAGAAAGACATAGTAGTTTGTAGGTCAAACCGTTTGGACTGTAGAGACATTTATGTGAGAAGACCGATTTTCGGAATGTCCATGGCATCCAAACACCGCTCTTGCTCTGCCACTTTTCACCGCAGATGCGGAAGTGCGACACTGCCACAGACATTTACGTGAGAAGACCGATTTTCGGGATGTCCATGGTCGTCCAAACACCGCTCTTGCTCTGCCACTTTTCACCGCAGATGTGGAAGTGCAACACTGCCGGATGCAGTGAATCCAATGCAACAAAGATAAACAGAACACCAGCTTAAACATACATCTGTAAGATTCCTCAGTTGGGCAGTGACTTTCAAGCACTATCTATCTATCTATTTTTTTAATATTTAACTAGGCAAGTCAGTTAAGAACAAATTCTTATTGTCAATGACAGCCTACGAACAGTGGGTTAACTGCTTGTTCAGGGGCAAAACGACAGATTTGTACCTTGTCAGCTCAGGGATTTGAACTTGCAACTTTCCAGTTACTAATCCAATGCTCTAACCACTAGGATACCCTGCCACCTATCTATCTATCTATCTATCTATCTATCTATCTATCTTTCTACGGCAGCCTTTCTCAATAGCAAGGCTATGCTCACCAAGTCTGTACATAGTCAAAGCTTTCCTTAATTTTGGGTCAGTCACAGTGGTCAGGTATTCTGCCACTGTGTACTCTCTGTTTAGGGCCAAATAACATTCTAGTTTGCTCTGTTTCTTTGTTAATTCTTTCCAATGATCTTTTTGTTTTCTCATGATTTGGTTGGGTCTAATTGTGCTGCTGTCCTGGGGCTCTGTGGGGTGTGTTTGTGTTTGTGAACAGAGCCCCAGGACTAGCTTGCTTAGGGGACTCTTCTCCAGGTTCATCTCTCTGTAGGTTCATCTCTCTGTTCATCTCTCTGATGGCTTTGTTATGGAAGGATTGGGAATCGCTTCCTTTTAGGTGGTTGTAGAATTTAACGGCTCTTTTCTGGATTTTGATCATTAGTGGGTATTGGCCTAATTCTGCTCTGCATGCATTATTTGGTGTTCTACGTTGTACACGGAGGATTTTTTGCAGAATTCTGTATGCAGAGTCTCAATTGGTGTTTGTCCCAAGTCTTGGTTGGTGAGCGGACCCCAGACCTCACAACTATAAAGGGCAATGGGCTCTATGACTGATTCAATTATTTTTAGCCAGATCTTAATTGGTATGTTGAAATTTATGTTCCTTTTGATGGCATAGAATGCCCTTCTTGCCTTGTCTCTCAGATCGTTCACAGCTTTGTGGAAGTTACCTGTGGTGCTGATGTTTAGGCCAAGGTATGTATCGTTTTTTGTGTGCTCTAGGGCAACCGTGTCTCGATGGAATTTGTATTTGTGGTCCTGGCGACTGGACCTTTTTTGGAACACCATTATTTTGGTCTTAATGAGATTTACTGTCAGGGCCCAGGACTGACAGAATCTGTGCAGAATATCTAGGTGCTGCTGTAGGCCCTCCTTGGTTGGTGACAGAAGCACCAGATCTTCAGCAAACTGTAGACATTTGACTTCAGATTCTAGTAGGGTGAGGCCGGGTGCTGCAGACTTTTCTAGTGCCTGCGCCAATTCGTTGATATATATGTTGAAGAGGGTGGGGCTTAAGCTGCATCCAAATCAAATCAAATCAATCAAATTTTATTTGTCACATACACATGGTTAGCAGATGTTAATGCGAGTGTAGCGAAATGCTTGTGCTTCTAGTTCCGACAATGCAGTAATAACGAACAAGTAATCTAACTAACAATTCCAAAAAACGACTGTCTTATACACAGTGTAATGGGATAAAGAATATGTACATAAGGATATATGAATGAGTGATGGTACAGAGCAGCATAGGCAAGATACAGTAGATGATATCGAGTACAGTATATACATATGAGATGAGTATGTAAACCAAGTGGCATAGTTAAAGTGGCTAGTGATACATGTATTACATAAGGATGCAGTCGATGATATAGAGTACAGTATCTACGTATGCATATGAGATGAATAATGTAGGGTAAGTAACATTATATAAGGTAGCATTGTTTAAAGTGGCTAGTGATATATTTACATCATTTCCCATCAATTCCCATTATTAAAGTGGCTGGAGTAGAGTCAGTGTCATTGACAGTGTGTTGGCAGTAGCCACTCAATGTTAGTGGTGGCTGTTTAACAGTCTGATGGCCTTGAGATAGAAGCTGTTTTTCAGTCTCTCGGTCCCAGCTTTGATGCACCTGTACTGACCTTGCCTTCTGGATGACAGCGGGGTGAACAGGCAGTGGCTCGGGTGGTTGATGTCCTTGATGATCTTTATGGCCTTCCTGTAGCATCGGGTGGTGTAGGTGTCCTGGAGGGCAGGTAGTTTGCCCCCGGTGATGCGTTGTGCAGACCTCACTACCCTCTGGAGAGCCTTACGGTTGAGGGCGGTGCAGTTGCCATACCAGGCGGTGATACAGCCCGCCAGGATGCTCTCGATTGTGCATCTGTAGAAGTTTCTGAGTGCTTTTGGTGACAAGCCGAATTTCTTCAGCCTCCTGAGGTTGAAGAGGCGCTGCTGCGCCTTCCTCACGATGCTGTCTGTGTGAGTGGACCAATTCAGTTTGTCTGTGATGTGTATGCCGAGGAACTTAAAACTTGCTACCCTCTCCACTACTGTTCCATCGATGTGGATGGGGGTGTTCCCTCTGCTGTTTCCTGAAGTCCACAATCATCTCCTTAGTTTTGTTGACGTTGAGTGTGAGGTTATTTTCCTGACACCACACTCCGAGGGCCCTCACCTCCTCCCTGTAGGCCGTCTCGTCGTTGTTGGTAATCAAGCCTACCACTGTTGTGTCGTCCGCAAACTTGATGATTGAGTTGGAGGCGTGCATGGCCACGCAGTCGTGGGTGAACAGGGAGTACAGGAGAGGGCTCAGAACGCACCCTTGTGGGGCCCCAGTGTTGAGGATCAGCGGGGAGGAGATGTTGTTGCCTACCCTCACCACCTGGGGGCGGCCCGTCAGGAAGTCCAGTACCCAGTTGCACAGGGCGGGGTCGAGACCCAGGATCTCGAGCTTGATGACGAGCTTGGAGGGTACTATGGTGTTGAATGCCGAGCTGTAGTCGATGAACAGCATTCTCACATAGGTATTCCTCTTGTCCAGATGGGTTAGGGCAGTGTGCAGTGTGGTTGAGATTGCATCGTCTGTGGACCTATTTGGGCGGTAAGCAAATTGGAGTGGGTCTAGGGTGTCAGGTAGGGCGGGGGCGGTAGTCGTTTAGCTCAGTTACCTTAGCTTTCTTGGGAACAGGAACAATGGTGGCCCTCTTGAAGCATGTGGGAACAGCAGACTGGTATAGGGATTGATTGAATATGTCCGTAAACACACCGGCCAGCTGGTCTGCGCATGCTCTGAGGGCACGGCTGGGGATGCCGTCTGGGCCTGCAGCCTTGCGAGGGTTAACACATTTAAATGTCTTACTCACTTCGGCTGCAGTGAAGGAGAGACCGCATGTTTTCGTTGCAGGCCGTGTCAGTGGCACTGTATTGTCCTCAAAGCGGGCAAAAAAGTTATTTAGTCTGCCTGGGAGCAAGCCATCCTGGTCCATGACTGGGCTGGGTTTCTTCCTGTAGTCCGTGATTGACTGTAGACCCTGCCACATGCCTCTTGTGTCTGAGCCGTTGAATTGAGATTCTACTTTGTCTCTGTCATGGCGCTTAGCTTGTTTGATAGCCTTGCGGAGGGAATAGCTGCACTGTTTGTATTCAGTCATGTTACCAGACACCTTGCCCTGACTAAAAGCAGTGGTTCGCGCCTTCAGTTTCACACGAATGCTACCATCAATCCACGGTTTCTGGTTAGGGAATGTTTTAATCGTTGCTATGGGAACGACATCTTCAACGCACGTTCTAATGAACTCGCACACCGAATCAGCGTATTCGTCAATGTTGTTGTCTGACGCAATACGAAACATCTCCCAGTCCACGTGATGGAAGCAGTCTTGGAGTGTGGAGTCAGCTTGGTCAGACCAGCGTTGGACAGACCTCAGCGTGGGAGCTTCTTGTTTTAGTTTCTGTCTGTAGGCAGGGATCAACAAAATGGAGTCGTGGTCAGCTTTTCCGAAAGGGGGCGGGGCAGGGCCTTATATGCATTGCAGAAGTTAGAGTAACAATGATCCAGGGTCTTTCCACCCCTGGTTGCGCAACCGATATGCTGATAAAATTTAGGAGTCTTGTTTTCAGATTAGCCTTGTTAAAATCCCCAGCTACAATGAATGCAGCCTCCGGATAAATCGTTTCCAGTTTGCAGAGAGTTAAATAAAGTTCGTTCAGAGCCATCGATGTGTCTGCTTGGGGGGATATATACGGCTGTGATTATAATCGAAGAGAATTCTCTTGGTAGATAATGCGGTCTACATTTGATTGTGAGGAATTCTAAATCAGGTGAACAGAAGGATTTGAGTTCCTGTATGTTTCTTTCATCACACCATGTCACGTTAGTCATAAGGCATACGCCCCCGCCCCTCTTCTTACCAGAAAGATGTTTGTTTCTGTCGGCGCGATGCGTGGAGAAACCCGCTGGCTGCACCGCTTCGGATAGCATCTTTCCAGTTAGCCATGTTTCCGTGAAGCAGAGAACGTTACAGTCTCTGATGTCCCTCTGGAATGCTACCCTTGCTCGGATTTCATCAACCTTGTTGTCAAGAGACTGGACATTGGCAAGAAGAATGCTAGGGAGTGGTGCACGGTGTGCCTGTCTCTGGAGTCTGACCAGAAGACCGCTTCGTTTCCCTCTTTTTCTGAGTCATTTTTTTGGGTCGCTGCATGTAATCCACTCCGTTGCACTGGTTGTAAGGCAGAACACAGGATCCGCATCGCGAAAAACATATTCTTGGTCGTACTGATGGTGAGTTGACGCTGATCTTATATTCAGTAGTTCTTCTCGGCTGTATGTAATGAAACCTAAGATGACCTGGGGTACTAGTGTAAGAAATAACATGTAAAAAAAACTGCATAGTTTCCTAGGTTCGCGAAGCGAGGCGGCCATCTCTGTCGGCGCGGGAATCCTCCTGTCTCATCCCACGACCCTGTGTGAAGAAATGTGTGTGTTTTTTGCCAATTTTAACCACACTCTTGTTGTTTGTGTGATTTTATGTCGTATGTTTTACCCCCAACACCACTTTCCATCAATTTGTATAGCAGACCCTCATGCTAAATTGAGTCGAAGGCTTTTTAGAAATCAAAGCATGAGAAGACTTTGCCTTTGTTTTGTTGTCAATTAGGGTGTGCAGGGTGAATAAATGGTCTGTTGTATGGTCATTTGTTACAGTTTTTTTTGATTGCTTAAGCACGATTTTCAAAACAGGGCCCGTGTTTTCAAAACACTACACACAATTAGCACAACCACACACCCAATTAGCAAAACACTACAGATCCTTTGCAAAATTAAACACTCTTGTAAAAACTATACACTTTGTTACCATATGAAACACACACGTTTCACATTACTATGCTCTGTTTGCACGAGTTACACTCTGCTGTGATAAACCTAAAACACTTTTAGCACTTCTACTTCCCTATGATTAGAGTAGGCTACTATCAACAAAGTACAAATATAATGTCAATTCACCAAACACTACACAAGACCAATGTTGCAGACTGAAGAAACTCATTTATTTCTCAACACGCCCAAAATGTTGACATGGAGATTCATAATACTGTAACCAAACGTCACTTTACATATTGTAAGATCAAAACAAAAAATAAAAAATAACTAGACATTGTCTCTTCGCCTAGCTGGATCTGGCCAGAGAATTTCATCAACATCGCAGGTAATGTTGTCATTAGCAAGACACCTTGGAAAGAAACGTCTTGAATGACGAATCCATCCTTGCATTGCTGCTACCTCCACCTGGTCACAGGCCTCCTCCATGGCTTGGATGAGGGGTACCTCAGCCTAGAGACGGAGATCATATACCTTCCACCGCCATGCCGAGAAAAACTCTTCTATAGGGTTGAGGAATGGAGAGTATGGTGGAAGATATAGGACGGTGAAATGTGGATGTTGCTGAAACCAGTTCTGAACCAGACCAGAGCGGTGGAAAGACACATTGTCCCAGACAACAATGTATTGGTCCAAGAATGTAAGTATGAGTGCTGTGTTGTAAGGGCCCATATGGGCATGGCGGTGGAGGACCCCATTCTGTGTAATGGCTGCACAGAGTGTTATATTACCCCACGTTGCCCTGGGACATTGACTATAGCCCTGTGGCCAATGATGTTTCTTCCCCTCCTTCGTGTTCTCGTCAGGTTGAACCCAGCCTCATCTACGTAAATGAACTCATGCTGGATCTCCTCTCCATCCATTCGTAAAACTCTGAAAAACAGTGTCAGGCAAAATTGTGTAGTTCAGTGTAGATCTAGTATACATATTACAGTACAGTAAAAGATTATGAGACAGTATGCAAGATCAGTGCTAAAGTGAATACATACCTCTGCATAATCATGCCGCAGTCGTTTCACCCTTTCGGAATTGCGCTCGAAAGGCACTCGATAAATTTGCTTAATTTGAATGTTTTTCTTTAGGATGCGTGCCAGTGTTGAGACCTGATGGATATCGTTGAAAAGGGCGTGGTTATTGACAATGTTAGCTTGGAGCTGCTTGAGTGTTATAGCATTGTTGGCCAAAACCATGTTTACTATCTCCCTCTCTTGCTGTTCTGTGAACATAGGAGGCCTTCCCCCTTGTCGTCCCTGACCCTCAATCCTATGTAGAAAAAAAACAGTATACAATAGTACAGTAATTTCACAGGAAAAGGTAACAGAAGTGCTGATAGTCCATAGAATACAGTACTGTAAGTAGTTACTGAAACCGTGCAGATGTTTTTGATATGATGATATTTTTACAATACCTATTTTCCAGTCTAAATGTTCTCATCACACTTGCCACTGTATATCGGCTTAGATTTGGCTGTACTCGCAGTCCAGCCTCCCTCAGCGTCAGGCCGTGGTTGACAACATGGTCAACCAGTGATGCGCGGATCTCATTTGTCAGATTCGGTCCTCTTTGAGCACCTTCTTGTCTTCCTCCTCGTCCTCCTCGTCCTCCTCGTTCTCCTCGTCCTCCTCCTCCTCTTTCTCTGACTCTTTCCATTGTGCTTGAAGGCCGATGAACTCACCTGCTGCTTTTTATAGTGCTAATACACCTGATTGGTGTGTCTACAATTAAGCAAACGAGTGTTTGCACACCTGATGACTGTGTTGAACCAATAGGTTGGACGGTGTGGTAATCTGACAGTCAGTGCTTTGGTATTGCAAGGATGTGACTTCATGATAGATTTTTGTGTGTAATGTATGTTAAGTGTGTTTAGTGTTTTGCAAATCACTGTTTGTAGAGTTTTGCAACAAGTGTGAGGTTGACAATGTGCTTATAGTTGTGCAAATATGGGCTGATGTTTTGCTTCTTGAGTGTAAGGTTTTGCTAATAGTGTACTACTTTTAATTTTAGTGTGTAAGCAATCCAAAAAAACTGTAAAAAGCCAATTTGACATTTGCTCAGTACATTGTTTTCATTGAAGAAATGTACGAGTCTGCTGTTAATGATAATGCAGAGGATTTTCCCAAGGTTACTGTTGACGCATATTCCACGGTAGTTATTGGGGTCAAATTTGTCTCCACTTTTGTGGATTGGGGTGATCAATCCTTGGTTCCAAATATTGGGGAAGATGCCAGAGCTAAGGATGATGTTAAAGAGTTTTAGTATAGCCAATTGGAATTTGTTGTCTGTATATTTGATCATTTCATTAAGGATACCATCAACACCACAGGCCTTTTTGGGTTGGAGAGTTTTTATTTTGTCCTGTAACTCATTCAAGGTAATTGGAGAATCCAGTGGGTTCTGGTAGTCTTTACAGTAATAGTTGATTCTAAGATCTGTATTTGATCATGTATATGTTTGTGCTCTTTATTCTTTGTTATAGAGCCATAAAGATTGGAGAAGTGGTTTACCCATACATCTCCATTTTGGATAGATAATTATTCGTGTTGTTGTTTGTTTAGTGTTTAGAGTCTATGGATTCTTCAATTACATTGAGCTGATTTCTGACTTGCTGTTCCTTCTTTTAACATAGTGTATTTCTGTATTGTTTTAGTGATTCACCATAGTGAAGGTGTAGACTCTTCAGAGCTAAAATGAACTGGCTGGTGATTTGATGTGTAACTAGCCAGCCAGAGAGGGCTGCTGCAGAATTGCTATTTAACCAGTAAAATTTAACTAGCTAGCTATGATCCCCATAGATCAGAAAGAAATTGAGAAACCTGTCCAACCAAAAACATAGAGACCCGGAAAACCTGAGTCTATGCCTTCACTATGATGAATCACTAAAACAATACAGAAATACACTAGTGACAAATGCTCCTCAAGTTGTCAATATAAGCATTTTATGTTGTACACCTACCAAAGAAAACTTGAATATAAAATACAATAGCTAAATCAACTAGCTAGCTAGCTACCATGCCTCGTTTTGGCTGACTGTCTACTCAGCTTGTTATCAAAAATATATTTCACAGACTCATCTTATCAATGGGGAAAAATACTCTAGAATGTTAATATTATCATGACCAACATAACAAAACGAATTGTATACCATTTCTTACCTTATTGTTGTTGTCCTGAGCTCAATGACAGAACAGTGTGAAAGTTGTGAGAGCAGTGTGAAAGTTGTGAGAGCAGTGTGAAAGTTGTAAGAGCAGTGTGACAGTTGTAAGAGCAGTGTGACAGTTGTAAGAGCAGTGTGACAGTTGTGAGAGCAGTGTGACAGTTGTAAGAGCAGTGTGACAGTTGTAAGAGCAGTGTGAAAGTTGGGAGAGCAGTGTGACAGTTGTAAGAGCAGTGTGACAGTTGTGAGAGCAGTGTGAAAGTTGGGAGAGCAGTGTGACAGTTGTAAGAGCAGTGTGACAGTTGTGAGAGCAGTGTGAAAGTTGGGAGAGCAGTGTGACAGTTGTAAGAGCAGTGTGACAGTTGTAAGAGCAGTGTGACAGTTGTGAGAGCAGTGTGACAGTTGTAAGAGCAGTGTGACAGTTGTAAGAGCAGTGTGACAGTTGTGAGAGCAGTGTGACAGTTGTGAGAGCAGTGTGAAAGTTGTAAGAGCAGTGTGACAGTTGTAAGAGCAGTGTGACAGTTGTAAGAGCAGTGTGACAGTTGTGAGAGCAGTGTGACAGTTGTAAGAGCAGTGTGACAGTTGTAAGAGCAGTGTGACAGTTGTAAGAGCAGTGTGAAAGTTGGGAGAGTAGTGTGACAGTTGTAAGAGCAGTGTGACAGTTGTGAGAGCAGTGTGAAAGTTGGGAGAGCAGTGTGACAGTTGTAAGAGCAGTGTGACAGTTGTAAGAGCAGTGTGACAGTTGTGAGAGCAGTGTGACAGTTGTAAGAGCAGTGTGACAGTTGTGAGAGCAATGTGAAAGTTGTGAGAGCAGTGTGACAGTTGTAAGAGCAGTGTGACAGTTGTGAGAGCAGTGTGACAGTTGTGAGAGCAGTGTGACAGTTGTAAGAGCAGTGTGACAGTTGTAAGAGCAGTGTGACAGTTGGGAGAGCAGTGTGACAGTTGGGAGAGCAGTGTGACAGTTGTAAGAGCAGTGTGACAGTTGTGAGACCAGTGTGAAAGTTGTGAGAGCAGTGTGAAAGTTGTGAGAGCAGTGTGAAAGTTGTGAGAGCAATGTGAAAGTTATGAGAGCAGTGTGAAAGTTGTAAGAGCAGTGTGACAGTTGTAAGAGCAGTGTGAAAGTTGTAAGAGCAGTGTGACAGTTGGGAGAGCAGTGTGACAGTTGGGAGAGCAGTGTGACAGTTGTAAGAGCAGTGTGACAGTTGTGAGACCAGTGTGAAAGTTGTGAGAGCAGTGTGAAAGTTGTGAGAGCAGTGTGAAAGTTGTAAGAGCAATGTGAAAGTTGTGAGAGCAGTGTGAAAGTTATGAGAGCAGTGTGAAAGTTGTGAGAGCAGTGTGAAAGTTGTGAGAGCAGTGTGAAAGTTATGAGAGCAGTGTGAAAGTTGTGAGAGCAATGTGAAAGTTGTGAGAGCAATGTGAAAGTTGTGAGAGCAATGTGAAAGTTGTGAGAGCAGTGTGAAAGTTATGAGAGCAGTGTGAAAGTTGTGAGAGCAGTGTGAAAGTTGTGAGAGCAATGTGAAAGTTGTGAGAGCAATGTGAAAGTTGTGAGAGCAGTGTGAAAGTTGTGAGAGCAATGTGAAAGTTGTGAGAATCCTTTCAGATCCAGTGGAGGCAAAGTGCCTCCCGGTAGCAGTATTCACTTTAAGTCCCTGCTCCAAAACTCACAATTTTCTCAACCTGTTGTACAAAATCCCCCCCAAAATTGGGAGATGTTTCTATGTTAAATTGGCTGTTCACATTTGATTACTGAACTCTCTGCACATCATGTACATTTTAGTCATTTAGCAGACACTCTTATCCAGAGCAACTTACTGGAGCAATTAGGGTGTGAAGTAGGCACATCAACAGATTTTTTCACCTAGTCAGCTCGGGGAGTCGCACCAGCATCCTTTCAGTTACTGGCTCAACGCGCTTAACCGCTAGGCTACCTGCAACCAAAGACTCACATGCTGCTTACACAACTGAACACAGACGTTGTGGAGCAGGGCGGTGCACAAACCTTTGGTGGGGAAGGTGCTCAAAGTGACAAAACAGGGCAAAAGAGTAGGTGCTCCAGCATCCCTAGTGCTCTATCTGTGCAAGTGCATGTTGTGGAGGATTGTGTTTGAGTGCATGTGATTGTGTTTGTGTGCATGATATTGTGTTTGAGTGCATGTGATTGTGTTTGTGTGCATGATATTGTGTTTGAGTGCATGTGATTGTGTTTATGTGCATGTGATTGTGTTTATGTTCATGTGATTGTGTTTGTGTTTGTGTTTGTGTGCATGTGATTGTGTTTATGTGCTTGTGTTCATGTTTATGCGCATGTGATTGTGTTTGTGTGCAAGTGTTTGTGTGCATGTGATTGTGTTTATGTGATTGTGTTTATGGGATTGTGATTGTGTTTATCTGATTGTGTTTATCTGATTGTGTTTCTGTGCATGTGATCGTGATTGTGTTTGTGTGCATGTGATTGTGATTGTGTTTTTCACATTTTTCAATTAATAGACTGCTTGTAAATAAATGTAATAGACTGCTTGTAAATAATATCCTTCTTGGAGACAATCAGACAAAGACGTGATGAACGCCTGATGAAATGTCCTCTAGATGGGCCATGTACTGTTCATGACTCACTGTGTTGCTACGAGTGACAGGTTGCTGAGTTCAACACACTGGCGAGTGTGACCTGGCTGTTGTGGCCGTTACCGTGGGCAACGTGTTACTGAGGGAACACTGCCATAGCCTTAATGCTGCTTTAATTAGCTACAGTGAAATACTTTGTCTAGGAGATGACAGGGAGCGAAAAACAGTGGGGATTGCTGGCCAGCTCTCTTGGAATGAACCCCATAGCATTAGAGAGGCAGAGAACTAGTAGGTAGCTACTAGTTACAGCTAGTAGTAGGTAGCTGTTTAACACACTCATAGTAACCGAAGCTGTGAATGTTTCATGAACATAGAACACAGCTATACTCCGAGTTGATATTCATGTCATAAGAAGGAATTCCCCTTGACCATGCCCACAAATTGAGGGAAACTAAACACTGTTAGGGCCTCCCGGGTGGCGCAGTGGCAAAGGGCGCTGTACTGCAGTGCCAGCTGTGCCACCAGAGATCCTGGGTTCGCGTCCAGGGCACGACCGGGAGGTCCGTGAGGCGACGCACAATTGGCATAGCGTCGTCCGGGTTAGGGAGGGCTTGGCCGGTAGGGATATCCTTGTCTCATCGCACACCAGCGACTCCTCTGGCAGACCGGGCGCAACCAAGTTGCCAGGTGCATGGTGTTTCTTCCGACACATTGGTGCGGCTGGCTTCCGGGTTGGATGCAGTGCGGCTTGGTTGGGTTGTGTATCGCAGAACTCCCTCGTAGGGAAATAGATCCTGCGAGAAGAGCCTTGTGGTTTCAGCTATTCGGCGTGGGACAGTGGGAAATGTGGGGACCAAATATGCTACACATAGCTACGTATGTGTGTGGAAAACATTAAATCACAGGTAAAACATTTAACTTGTTTAATATAACTCTACTCACTACTTGTAGCTGTATAGTATGTTTGTTTGTGTTGTTGGTCTTGGCTAGCTTAATATTCAGGTAGTAGGTAGCTAGCTTCTAGCACCGTCATGAACACAGGCATGAGTCAAGCCCTACAATATTACGAATTTGTAAGTAGGGAGAACTCTCGGGAGCAGGTAATGTTGAAAAGTCCTCTTCAGACATGTTGGACTTTTCCTAAATGTAGTTTGTAATTGACAAATTTCATTTGAAAAAAAGTTTTTTCTATGAGCCAATGGGGTAACCTAGGTACGTAACCACAGGTTGTTTTCCCACAGGCGGGCGGGGCCATGATGGTCTATCTAATAACAACTTGGACTATTCAAAGAGGTTCTGTTGTTTCCATGACAGCTATAGAACATTGTATTTCATTTTGACTCAAACAATGCCAGCTCTGTGATGGCGCTGCCAGCTTTGAAATGAGGTGTAAAATAACAACAGAGAGTAGAGAGCAGTCAGAGGATGAGGAAAATAACAACTGTGGGCTGAGAGAGAGAGAAAATAAAGAGAGAGAGACAGGGCAGTGAGAGAGAGAGAGGAAAACACCAATTGTGGGCTGAGAGAGCGAAAGAGAGAGAGAGGGAGAGAGAGAGAGCGACAGAGAGGAAAACAACAACTCTGGACTAGACAGAACTCCCAGGAGGCTGTGCGGTAGACAGACACAGATGTTGAAATTCAGATCACACACACGCCTGCAAACCATGCTGCTTACAAGAGAGAGAGATGGGGGGAGAGAAAGAGAGAGGGGGAGAGAAAGAGAGAGATAGTAGAGAGGGATGGGAAAGAGAAAGGGGAGAGAAGGAGATGGAGAGAGAGAGGGAGTGTAGAGAGAGATGAGGGGAGACATGGGGGAGGGATGAGAGAGCAAGGGGAAGAATGAGATAGAAAGTGATGTAAAAGGAAGGAGAGTGAGAGACTGAGTATTATTGACCAATCACACACACACATACACACACACACACACACAACCTGAAAGTTATTTATGCGACTGTGTGACAGAGAATTACTACTCAGTCTGTTGCTGTGCCCTGTGCAGTTATTCTGTATGTACTGTAGTCCTTGCCTTGCTGTGTGAGACTGTTTTGTGAGACGTGCTGTCTTATACATACAAACCTGTGGTGAAATACACTACCCTCAAACAGCTTCAGGCTGTATAACAATGGCTATAATGGTTTCCTGAGATAGATATAAAGACTGATATAACATCAACTAATGCATTCATTCACTATCCACAAAATCACATTATGCTGTGGTCACGATACAGGTCTGTTTCAATTCACGTGTTGAAGAGCTTATCATACGAGACAGGCTACTGTAATTTACAGGAGTGAAACACACTGTTATATACATTGTAGGCCTAGACATTGTCTGTTGATCTGATATACAGTACAGGTAACTGCCAAAATAAAGGAAACACCAACATAAAGTGTCTTAATAGGGTGTTTGGCTACCCCGAGATGACATTTGTAAATAAGAATTTGTTCTTAACTGACTTGCCTAGCTAAATAAAGGTCAAATAAAATATTGGAAGGATGCAACATCATTCTTTTTATTGATGCTGGTGGAAAACACTGTCACAGGCACCGCTCCAGAATCTCCCATCTCATCTCATCTCCCAAGTGTTGAATTGGGTTAACATCTGGTGACTGAGACAGACACACACTCTCACACACTTTATTTTGGTAGTTACCTGTACAGTGTTTATGTACAGTATGGTATGACAAAGAGGCAGGCAGAGTAGGTGGCAGCTGACATGTTCTGTTTCAAACCTCCTGCCTTCTAAAATAGAATGTAGAATTTAGAAGTGGAATAGAGAAGATCAGAGGAAGCAGGCTCAGCAGGATTCATGGTGTTGTAAATATTATCTTTCAGAATGGTCCATCCCCATACATCACTATTCCATCCCGATCTGCCTGATCTGATCAACGTTAGCTCCATGTTTACAGTACCACACATTGTGTAAATATTATCACTGGAGGCAATGATGGTGTCGTGACGTGAGAGATGTGATGACTGCTATTTATCAAAAATGACCTACTACATTGAATTATTACTAGATTAAATGTAACAATGTAACAATTAACTCATTAGGGAACCACGGGAAAAGTTCTTTAACGAGTCACTATCTCCCGACTTAACCTCGAAAAATATTATCAATATCTCTTGCATCAATAGCCATCAAGTATCAATTATTTCTTCATTAGTCTCATTCTGAACATCGTTGACTTAGTAAATCTGGGTGAACCCTAACCTAAGTCATGATTCAGCGATACACAAATTGACTTCATTATTTATTTACTAACTAACTAAATAATCAAACAGAAAAACATAAACACACACACACGGTATAAGTTATTGATCACTAACATAATGCAATGAAAACAGTCCCTAGTGGACTAACATGATATGACGGCTTGTTACACAATGGAAAGAGGAGGGAAGAGGAGGGAGAGACAAATAGTCAACTTCTTGTACATACATTTAGAAACTATGCTCACCGTAGTCAGAATATTTAGCACCCTAACAACCTCTCATTTGGATTATAAATGCAACATGTATTTACGCGTAGATGTCTTTTGCTGTTGTCTCTCTGTTGAAACCACTCGATCCGTCTATGGCGAGTAGTTAGATGAAAATCTCTGGTTGTCCATCAGAGGTCACAATGTCCTTCTTAATTGTATGTCTCTTTGTCTTGGAGTGTTCATTAGAATGGATGCATCAGAGGTGTGACACCCAGTGGTGAGAAGGATCTGTTCTTCCCTACCGTCTTTGGTCAATTGTCCTAGACTTTCCTACCCAGCTCCAGACTGTGAATGGTTGGTCTAGTCTTCACCTTCTTCACTCGTCGAGGGTTTCAGAGGATCTTACCATTTTCTGTCAACCATTTCAATGTGTGGACCACGTCCTCACGTTCTCTGCTCTGCACTTACGTTCTCAGCTAGTCCTTTTAAGTACTCTGGCCTTGGAGGGCATTCTGTCCTGTTGATATAATGTCTTTGAAAAATAAAGGAGAGCCGCACACACCCTAGGAGCTCAGATGCAAAAATGTTATGTCCAACGTTTCTACAGACAAGCTGTCTTCATCAGGGTATAATGACAAACGGTGCAAGGGTGACTCGTTGATATAGTGTCAAAAGACACAAAGGCATCTGTAATCATGGCCGGGTGTGTCCTGATATCATTGGTTAATTCTCATATATTAAAATAGCATACAAAAAAAATTAATTTATAGATAGCGTGCGATCATAGATACAATTCGCCTACAATCATTTACAATAGCAAAATCACAATAATCACAAGAATGGCTTCAGATCAAGTCTATGTTGAGACCGAAGGGAGCAAGGGTCTTTAAAGGGTCTTTAACAATAAATGATCGAGGTCACCCCCTCTCCTAGGGAGGGTGACATGTTCGATGACAATATAATGAAGAGATGAAATCGAGTGGTTTGCTTCCAAAAAGTGGGTCGCAACTGGGTAAGTCAAGTTTTTACACCTAATGGTGCTACGATGCTCAGAAATTCGTACTTTTAATTCGTGTTTTGTTTTACCCACCTCAGTTTCACCACAAGGACAAGTTATAAGATACATTTATGCCTTAGTGGAGCACGTGATAACACCTTTGATTGGGATCTGTTTCCCTGTTTTGGGGTGTTTGAAGGATCTTCATTTACAAGTGCCATTGCATTGAGCAAAGCCATTACACTTGTAGTTTTCATCCAGTAGGGGTGCATCCAGTAGGGGTGCAAATAGATGTTGTGCAGGGATATCTCGGGGTGGTAAATCAGAGTTTACCAATTGATCTCTGAGATTTCTGCCCCACGAGAATACGACCAGACACAATGTCTGTGCTCACGTGGGCGTGGTTGCTGACCGGGCCCAGGTTTATATAAAAAGCCATTATCATTTAGTAGGCTAAAATCACATTTCTATCTTCACAAAAGTATTCTTATACTTAATCATTTATTTTATACAACATTTAGATGCAAACTAGGACATGTACATGTTCAGAGTTACAGTTATCTTGTTATACCTGTCTTAATGACATCACAAATAATAAATGATATGACATGATTACTGTTCTGTTTGGATCCCCACTAACCATTCCTAAAGTTTGGATTTCAAAACTAATGTTCCAATGTCCAATCTTTTGATGTTAGAGTTATTAGGCAAGAGTCTCTCTCTACACACAGCCCATTCCTTTGTTCAATACTACAGGGCAAGAGAGAGAATGTTTACGACTGGCGTTAAGTCATAAAACCTGCCCAACTCCCCCCTTCTTCTGTGGTGGGGGGGTGGGGTGGGGGGGGTCTGGATAACTGTCAGCCCTGTGCTAAGCTGATTTGGTGCCTTTGATCCTCACCAAGGAGAGAGAGTCATGACAACGGGTAGATGTGTGTATAGTGGTTGGCAGGTTGGTAGTCAGGGAATGTGACTGTGTGTGTGTGTTTTAACTTTACCACCAGGACATGAGAGGGAGAGAGCGAGAGAGAGAGCAAGAGATGGAGGGAGATGGAGAGGGAGAGAGTATTCACCCTGCACACCCTAATTGACAAACAACCATACCATAACAAAGGCAAAGTCTTCTCATGCTTTGTTTTATTTCAAAAAAGTTTTTGACTCAATTTGGCATGAGTGTCTGCTATACAAATACAAACCGCTGAAGCTGGTGCCCCTCCTGGCTACAATATGGACAGAGCCCCAGCTGTCTCCGATGATGCCATAGAGAGGTGTGTGGCCCCTACCTCCATGAGTTCAGACTCTGCCTCAGGACAGTCAAAGGAGGGAGACGAGTGGTGAGGAGAACACCGGCATTCCCGAAGAAGGTTATCTAGACGGATAGCCATTGCAATGAGAGCATCCAAGGATATGTTGTCATCTCTACATGCCAACTCTGTCTGGACATTCTCAAGCAGTCCACTGTGGAATAAAGTGCGGAGCGCTCGCTCATTCCATCCGCTGGAGGCTGCCACAGTTCGAAAGGTGAGCACCCTGCTGGAGTTGTAAAACTCGCTCACCTCCCTCTCTGCCCTCTGGAGGATGGTCGAAGATCGTCCTGAACAGAGCCATGAACCTCTCATAGGAACCCAGCTCCTCCTCTCCTCTCTCCCAGACAGCCGTAGCCCACTTCAACGCCCATCTGGTCAGCAGGGAAATGACCATGACCATGGACTTCGGTGGTGGGGGCTCCCGTCTGATAGGTGAAAAATAGGGAGCACTGGAGTAAGAAGCCATGGCATCTCAATGGAAATGTTGGGCTTTGCTGATCTGGGTGGACAGCTGGGTAGGCTGGGGGACTGGCTCACTGTGACAACCTATGGTAGGAAGCAATTTTTTACAGAGGATGTAACGTACAACATCTGTAACGTATACACAGAGAGCCAGGAAACAGGTGCAGAAGATGAGTTTAATAATAAAAAACATGAAGATAAACAAAACAGGAGTAGTGTACTGAACGTAAACAAAACCAATATGCCTAAAACTGGGGCTAGTGAGGGCTAAATAAAGGGTTAGTAATCAAGGTATTGATGAAGTCCAGGTGTGCATAACGATGGGCAGCAGGTGTACGTAATGATGTTTGCTAGGTGTGCGTAATGTGGGTTGCCAGGACCAGTGGTTAGTAGACCGGCGACGTTGCGCATCGGAGAGAGGGAACGGGAGTAGGCGTGACACTTCCTGTCAAATGTATGACCATATTAGAGACACATATTTCGCTCAGATTTCACAGGGCCACATTTTTTTTTAAATAAACCTATATCTATTGAGTGAAATAACATTGTTGTGCCATCACAGCAGCAAGATTTGTGACCTGTTGCCAAGAAAAGGGCAAACAGTGATGAAAAGACACTATTGTAAATAAAACCCATATTTATGTATATTTATTTCCCTTTTGAACTTTACCTATTTACAACACAGTATATAGCCATAATATGACATTTGAAATGTCTCTATTCCTTTGGAACTTTTGTGAGTGTAATGTTTACTGTTCATTTTATGTGGTTAATTATCTATTTCATTTGCTTTGGAAATGTAAAAATACGTCCCCCTAGCCAATGAAGCCCTTTGAATTTAATTGAATTGAGAGAGAGCGAGAGAGCGAGAGAGCGAGAGAATGAGAGAGCGAGAGAGAAGAGCAGAGTAGAGTAGAGTAGAGTAGAGTAGAGTAGAGTAGAGTAGAGTAGAGTAGAGTAGAGTAGAGCAGAGTAGAGGTGTGAAGGAGCACACACAGCTGTGTGAACAAACACACACATGCACAGTACACTACTGGTGCCGTCTTCCCATCCATACAGGCAGAAATGGTAGAGGTGTGAAGGAGCTGTTTGCACTGTTGGGCACACAGCTGTGTGAACAAACACACACATGCACACACACCTCATTCTCCAAACTGCTAGGCTGGCGATGACAGCTGAAACAGAGTAGTACCTAGCCCATTGCTTTACCCTAGTTTTTGTCAGGCCACGCACTGCAAGCCTATGTACGTGGCTGAGAGTGCCAAATGTCAGCGCCACCAACTTGCAACTACATTCGAGGCTGTTCAAGCGTGCCACGAGGGGCTGGTATTTAAGCAGCTTCTCTGCAAAGGCCTTCTCTATGTAGCTGTCAAATGAGCAGCCCACTTCCAAAATGAGCTCCTCCCCCTGGCCTCCCCCAACAACACAATTATCTGGTGTATTTGACACACAGGAAAACACATCAACATCAAATCAGCTTCCCCTTACACAATAATGTTTATGCATCTGTTGGTGGGACTACTTGTCTCACATCTCTGGCTATCAAGTCAACAAGGCGGTCATGTCTAGCAATGTACAAATCTTTGTATGAACAGCAGCAAAGATCTGCCACAACTACATCAGAGGCAGTCACTGGCTTAGTTCGCATATCAGTCCGTGTCCACCTGAGCTCCACTCCAGTCCGGTAGCACACAGGTCCTTGAGGTCCGGCCAAATCAAATCAAATTTATTTATATAGCCCTTCGTACATCAGCTGATATCTCAAAGTGCTGTACAGAAACCCAGCCTAAAACCCCAAACAGCAAGCAATGCAGGTGTAGAAGCACGGTGGCTAGGAAATACTCCCTGGAAAGGCCAAAGCCTAGGAAGAAACCTAGAGAGGAACCAGGCTATGTGGGGTGGCCAGTCCTCTTCTGGCTGTGCCGGGTGGAGATTATAACAGAACATGGCCAAGATGTTCAAATGTTCATAAATGACCAGCATGGTCGAATAATAATAAGGCAGAACAGTTGAAACTGGAGCAGCAGCACGGCCAGGTGGACTGGGGACAGTAAGGAGTCATCATGTCAGGTAGTCCTGGGGCATGGTCCTAGGGCTCAGGTCCCCCGAGAGAGAGAAAGAAAGAGAGAAGGAGAGAATTAGAGAACGCACACTTAGATTCACACAGGACACCGAATAGGACAGGAGAAGTACTCCAGATATAACAAACTGACCCTAGCCCCCCGCCACATAAACTACTGCAGCATAAATACTGGAGGCTGAGACAGGAGGGGTCAGGAGACACTGTGGCCCCATCCGAGGACACCCCCGGACAGGGCCAAACAGGAAGGATATAACCCCACCCACTTTGCCAAAGCACAGCCCCCACACCACTAGAGGGATATCTTCAACCACCAACTTACCATCCTGAGACAAGGCTGAGTATAGCCCACAAAGATCTCCGCCATGGCACAACCCAAGGGGGGGCGCCAACCCAGACAGGAAGACCACATCAGTGAATCAACCCACTCAGGTGATGCACCCCTTCCAGGGACGGCATGAGAGAGCCCCAGCAAGCCAGTGACTCAGCCCCTGTAATAGTGTTAGAGGCAGAGAATCCCAGTGGAAAGAGGGGAACCGGCCAGGCAGAGACAGCAAGGGCGGTTCGTTGCTCCAGAGCCTTTCCGTTCACCTTCCCACTCCTGGGCCAGACTACACTCAATCATATGACCCACTGAAGAGATGAGTCTTCAGTAAAGACTTAAAGGTTGAGACCGAGTTTGTGTCTCTGACATGGGTAGGCAGACCGTTCCATAAAAATGGAGCTCTATAGGAGAAAGCCCTGCCTCCAGCTGTTTGCTTAGAAATTCTAGGGACAATTAGGAGGCCTGCGTCTTATGACCATAGCGTACGTGTAGGTATGTACGGCAGGACCAAATCAGAGAGATAGGTAGGAGCAAGCCCATGTAATGCTTTGTAGGTTAGCAGTAAAACCTTGAAATCAGCCCTTGCTTTGACAGGAAGCCAGTGTAGAGAGGCTAGCACTGGAGTAATATGATCACATTTTTTGGTTCTAGTCAGGATTCTAGCAGCCGTATTTAGCACTAACTGAAGTTTATTTAGTGCTTTATCCGGGTAGCCGGAAAGTAGAGCATTGCAGTAGTCTAACCTAGAAGTGACAAAAGCATGGATTAATTTTTCTGCATCATTTTTGGACAGAAAGTTTCTGATTTTGCAATGTTACGTAGATGGAAAAAAGCTGTCCTTGAAATGGTCTTGATATGTTCTTCAAAAGAGAGATCAGGGTCCAGAGTAACGCAGAGGTCCTTCACAGTTTTATTTGAGACGACTGTACAACCATTAAGATTAATTGTCAGATTCAACAGAAAATCTCTTTGTTTCTTGGGACCTAGAACAAGCATCTCTGTTTTGTCCGAGTTTAAAAGTAGAAAGTTTGCAGCCATCCACTTCCTTATGTCTGAAACACATGCTTCTAGCAAGGGCAATTTTGGGGCTTCACCATGTTTCATTGAAATGTATAGCTGTGTGTCATCCGCATAGCAGTGAAAGTTAAAATTATGTTGTCGAATAACATCCCCAAGAGGTAAAATATATAGTGAAAACAATAGTGGTCCTAAAATGGAACCTTGAGGAACACCGACATTTACAGTTGATTTGTCAGAGGACAAACCATTCACAGAGACAAACTGATATCTTTCCGACAGATAAGATCTAAACCAGGCCAGAACTTGTCCGTGTAGACCAATTTGGGTTTCCAATCTCTCCAAAAGAATGTGGTGATCGATGGTATCAAAAGCAGCACTAAGGTCTAGGAGCACGAGGACAGATGCAGAGCCTCGGTCCGATGCCATTAAAATGTCATTTACCACCTTCACAAGTGCCGTCTCAGTGCTATGATGGGGTCTAAAACCAGACTGAAGCATTTCGTATACATTGTTTGTCTTCAGGAAGGCAGTGAGTTGCTGCGCAACAGCCCTTTCTAAAAATTTTGAGAGGAATGGAAGATTCGATATAGGCCGATAGTTTTTATATTTTCTGGGTCAAGGTTTGGCTTTTTCAAGAGAGGCTTTATTACTGCCACTTTTAGTGAGTTTGGTACACATCCGGTGGATAGAGAGCCGTTTATTATGTTCAACATAGGAGGGCCAAGCACAGGAAGCAGCTCTTTCAGTAGTTTAGTTGGAATAGGGTCCAGTATGCAGCTTGAAGGTTTAGAGGCCATGATTATTTTCATCATTGTGTCAAGAGATATAGTACTAAAACACTTGAGCGTCTCTCTTGATCCTAGGTCCTGGGAGAGTTGTGCAGACTCAGGACAATTGAGCTTTGAAGGAATACGCAGATTTAAAGAGGAGTCCGTAATTTGCTTTCTAATAATCATAATCTTTTCCTCAAAGAAGTTCATGAATTTATCACTGCTAAAGTGAAAGTCATCCTCTCTTGGGGAATGCTGCTTTTTAGTTAGCTTTGCGACAGTATCAAAAAGGAATTTCGGATTGTTCTTATTTTCCTCAATTAAGTTAGAAAAATAGGATGATCGAGCAGCAGTAAGGGCTCTTCGGTACTGCACGGTACTGTCTTTCCAAGCTAGTCGGAAGACTTCCAGTTTGGTGTGGCGCCAGTCTGGCCAGTCTGACCAGACTCCAAAGCCAGCAGCACGAGTGTCCAATTTTCTGTTGGCCTTCTTCCTGAAGCCCAGAAAGTTGTCCTCAGTGTACCTGGCCAGTGGAACCTTCCTCCTCCGTAGGTCCAGAAGGGAGGAGGCTCTGGCTAACCCCTTAACTGTCACATCGTCACTGTTGAAAAAGTTCAACAGGTGAGTCAGTCTGGTAGCAGTGTAAATCTACTCAATATTCAGGACACCTAAACCCCCCTCTCTTTGGCTCAGGAAGACAACGTCATGTGTTATGTGTGTGTTTAAGCATAGGACTTAGTCACCACTTGAACAGTTTTGATATTCATTTCCCTCAGAACCTTCTGTGGGATATGCACATTTGCAATCATCAATCATATCAAGCCTGATTGAATACTCATGGACAAGCTCCTCAACTTGACCCCCCCCACACACAGACACAAGTTGGTTTTACTATCCAAGTGGGGACCAAAATAATATTTTTTTTCCCCATTTAATATCCTATTTTCCCTAACCCTAAACCTAACCCTAGCCCTAACCCTTAGCCTAACCCTAACCTTAACCCTAACCCTAACCTTAACCCCTAACCCTAAAACTAAACCTAACCCTAATTCCTAAACCTAAAATAAAATGTTTCCTATTGGGTACCGGCGAAATGTCCCCACTTGTCAAATGTTCCTTGTTTTACTATCCTTGTGAGGACTTTTGGAACTCAAAAGGATACTGAAGTTAGAGCACACACACAGTTTTGTATTGCTATCGTTGATTCTAACCCTAACTTAATTCTAACCCTAACCCTTATTGCATCCCTAAATATCACTCCTAAGCCTTTAATATCAGTTTTCCTCATGGGGACCGGCAAAAGGTTCCCATTGTCCAAATTGCCCTTGTTTACCTATTGTTGTGAGGACTTCTGATACCCGCAAGGAAAGTTAAAGAAAAACAAATCACAAACAAACACACACACACACACATTCACTCATGCTACACACACATCACAACTGCCACTATCAGACTTCGTGAGAAGACCGATTTTCGGGATGTCACATGTTCTGACAGACACTGCTCTAGCTCTGCCACCTTTCACCGCAGATGTGGAAAGGCAATATCTTTGAGCAAACTGGAAACGGCATATCCTGAGGCAGCATTTAAAATAGCTGGGAACGTTAATAAAGCACATCTGAGGAAAACGTTACCAAAGGTTTATCAACACATTGCTAACGCCACTCGGGCTTCAACAATTCTCAACCATTGCTTCTATCCCTTCCGTGACGGCTACAAGGACCTCCCTTCGGCAAATCAGATCTGCTCCTCCCTTCCCTATAGGTAGAAACTCAAACAGGAAGTACCCGTGGTAAGGACTGTTCAACAATGGTCTGACAAATCAGAATCCATGCTTCAAGATTGTTTGGATCGTGCAGACTGGGATATGTTCCGGGTTGTCTCTGAGAATAACATTGACGTATATACTGACATGGTGACTGAGTTCATCAAGAACTGTACAGGGGATGTTAGCCCACTGGTTAATAAAACCTACCCAAACCAAAAACCATGAATAGATGGCAGCATGCACGCAAAACTTAAAGCGTGAAACATGGCATCTAACCATGGCAAGGTGACTGGGAATATGGTTGAGTACAAACAGTCTTCCGTAAGGCTATCAACCAGTCAAGACAGTACACAGACAAAGTGGATTCGCAATTCAATGGCTCAGACATGAGATGTACAGTACCAGACAAAAGTTTGAACACACCTACTCATTCAAGGGTTATTTTTTATTTTATGATTTTATACATTGTAGGTAGCCTAGTGGTTAGAGCGTTGTGCCAGTAACCTAAAAGTTGCTAGATCGAATCCCTGAGCTGACATGGTAAACATCTTTCGTTCTACCCCTGAACATGGCAGTTAACCCACTGTTCCTAGGCTGTCATTGTAAAAAAAAAGTTCTTAACTGACTTGCCTAGTTAAATAAACGTTAAGAAAAAAATTAAATAGTGAAGACATGAAAACTATGAAATAAATATGGAATCATGTAGTAACCAAAATGTGTTATCAAAATATATTTTAGATTTTTCAAAGTAGCCACCCTTTGTCTTGATGACAACTTTGCACACTCTTGGCATTCTCTCAACCAGCTTTAAGAGGAATGCTTTTCCAACGGTCTTGAAGGACTTCCCACATATGCTGAGGACTTGCTGGCTGCTTTTCCTTCAATATGCAGTCGAAATCATCTCAAACCATATCAATTGGGTTTAGGTCGGGTGATTGTTGAGGCCAGGTCATCTGATGCAGCACTCCATCACTCTCCTTCTTGGTCAAATAGCCCTTACACTGTCTGGAGATCAAATCAAATCAAATTTTATTTGTCACATACACATGGTTAGCAGATGTTAATGCGAGTGTAGCGAAATGCTTGTGCTTCTAGTTCCGACAATGCAGTAATAACGAACAAGTAATCTAACTAACAATTCCAAAAAAACTACTGTCTTATAACACAGTGTAAGGGGATAAAGAATATGTACATAAGGATATATGAATGAGTGATGGTACAGAGCAGCATAGGCAAGATACAGTAGATGATATCGAGTACAGTATATACATATGAGATAAGTATGTAAACCAAGTGGCATAGTTAAAGTGGCTAGTGATACATGTATTACATAAGGATGCAGTCGATGATATAGAGTACAGTATCAACGTATGCATATGAGATGAATAATGTAGGGTAAGTAACATTATATAAGGTAGCGTTGTTTAAAGTGGCTAGTGATATATTTACATCATTTCCCATCAATTCCCATGATTAAAGTGGCTGGAGTAGAGTCAGTGTCATTGACAGTGTGTTGGCAGTAGCCACTCAATGTTAGTGGTGGCTGTTTAACAGTCTGATGGCCTTGAGATAGAGACTGAAAAACAGCTTCTCGGTCCCAGCTTTGATGCACCTGTACTGACCTCGCCTTCTGGATGACAGCGGGGTGAACAGGCAGTGGCTCGGGTGGTTGATGTCCTTGATGATCTTTATGGCCTTCCTGTAGCATCGGGTGGTGTAGGTGTCCTGGAGGGCAGGTAGTTTGCCCCCGGTGATGCGTTGTGCAGACCTCACTACCCTCTGGAGAGCCTTACGGTTGAGGGCGGTGCAGTTGCCATACCAGGCGGTGATACAGCCCGCCAGGATGCTCTCGATTGTGCATCTGTAGAAGTTTGTGAGTGCTTTTGGTGACAAGCCGAATTTCTTCAGCCTCCTGAGGTTGAAGAGTCGCTGCTGCGCCTTCCTCACGATGCTGTCTGTGTGAGTGGACCAATTCAGTTTGTCTGTGATGTGTATGCCGAGGAACTTAAAACTTGCTACCCTCTCCACTACTGTTCCATCGATGTGGATGGGGGTGTTCCCTCTGCTGTTTCCTGAAGTCCACAATCATCTCCTTAGTTTTGTTGACGTTGAGTGTGAGGTTATTTTCCTGACACCACACTCCGAGGGCCCTCACCTCCTCCCTGTAGGCCGTCTCGTCGTTGTTGGTAATCAAGCCTACCACTGTTGTGTCGTCCGCAAACTTGATGATTGAGTTGGAGGCGTGCATGGCCACGCAGTCGTGGGTGAACAGGGAGTACAGGAGAGGGCTCAGAACGCACCCTTGTGGGGCCCCAGTGTTGAGGATCAGCGGGGAGGAGATGTTGTTGCCTACCCTCACCACCTGGGGGCGGCCCGTCAGGAAGTCCAGTACCCAGTTGCACAGGGCGGGGTCGAGACCCAGGGTCTCGAGCTTGATGACGAGCTTGGAGGATACTATGGTGTTGAATGCCGAGCTGTAGTCGATGAACAGCATTCTCACATAGGTATTCCTCTTGTCCAGATGGGTTAGGGCAGTGTGCAGTGTGGTTGAGATTGCATCGTCTGTGGACCTATTTGGGCGGTAAGCAAATTGGAGTGGGTCAAGGGTGTCAGGTAGGGTGGAGGTGATGTGGTCCTTGACTAGTCTCTCAAAGCACTTCATGATGACGGATGTGAGTGCTACGGGCGGTAGTCGTTTAGCTCAGTTACCTTAGCTTTCTTGGGAACAGGAACAATGGTGGCCCTCTTGAAGCATGTGGGAACAGCAGACTGGTATAGGGATTGATTGAATATGTCCGTAAACACACCGGCCAGCTGGTCTGCGCATGCTCTGAGGGCGCGGCTGGGGATGCCGTCTGGGCCTGCAGCCTTGCGAGGGTTAACACGTTTAAATGTCTTACTCACTTCGGCTGCAGTGAAGGAGAGACCGCATGTTTCCGTTGCAGGCCGTGTCAGTGGCACTGTATTGTCCTCAAAGCGGGCAAAAAGTTATTTAGTCTGCCTGGGAGCAAGACATCCTGGTCCGTGACTGGGCTGGGTTTCTTCCTGTAGTCCGTGATTGACTGTAGACCCTGCCACATGCCTCTTGTGTCTGAGCCGTTGAATTGAGATTCTACTTTGTCTCTGTACTGGCGCTTAGCTTGTTTGATAGCCTTGCGGAGGGAATAGCTGCACTGTTTGTATTCAGTCATGTTACCAGACACCTTGCCCTGATTAAAAGCAGTGGTTCGTGCCTTCAGTTTCACACGAATGCTGCCATCAATCCACGGTTTCTGGTTAGGGAATGTTTTAATCGTTGCTATGGGAACGACATCTTCAACGCACGTTCTAATGAACTCGCACACCGAATCAGCGTATTCGTCAATGTTGTTGTCTGACGCAATACGAAACATCTCCCAGTCCACGTGATGGAAGCAGTCTTGGAGTGTGGAGTCAGCTTGGTCGGACCAGCGTTGGACAGACCTCAGCGTGGGAGCTTCTTGTTTTAGTTTCTGTCTGTAGGCAGGGATCAACAAAATGGAGTCGTGGTCAGCTTTTCCGAAAGGGGGCGGGGCAGGGCCTTATATGCGTCGCGGAAGTTAGAGTAACAATGATCCAGGGTCTTTCCACCCCTGGTTGCGCAATCGATATGCTGATAAAATTTAGGGAGTCTTGTTTTCAGATTAGCCTTGTTAAAATCCCCAGCTACAATGAATGCAGCCTCCGGATAAATCGTTTCCAGTTTGCAGAGAGTTAAATAAAGTTCGTTCAGAGCCATCGATGTGTCTGCTTGGGGGGGGATATATACGGCTGTGATTATAATCGAAGAGAATTCTCTTGGTAGATAATGCGGTCTACATTTGATTGTGAGGAATTCTAAATCAGGTGAACAGAAGGATTTGAGTTCCTGTATGTTTCTTTCATCACACCATGTCACGTTGGCCATAAGGCATACGCCCCCGCCCGTCGTGTTTTGGGTCATTGTCCTGTTGAAGAAAAAAAGATAGTCCCACTAACCGCAAACAAGATGGGATGGAGTGTCACTGCAGAATGATGTGGTAGCCATGCTGGTTAAGTGTGCCTTGAATTCTAAACAAATCACTGACAGTATCACCAGCAAAGCACCCCCACACCATCACACCTCCTCCCCGTGCTTCATGGTGGGAACCATACATGCGGAGAACATCCTTTCACCTACTCAGTGTCTCACAAAGACACAGTGGTTGGAACCAACATTTTGGACTCATCAGACCAAAGGACAGATTTCCACCGGTCTCATGTCCATTGCTCGTGTTTCTTGGCCCAAGCAAGTCTCTTCTTATTATTGGTGTCCTTTAGTGGTGGTGTCACACCCTGATCTGTTTCACCTGTCTTTGTGATTGTCTCCAGCCCCCTCTTTTTGTTTGTTTTGTTTTGTCAAGCCTACCAACATTTTCCCCTCTGTTCCTGTCTCTCGGTTGTTCCTGTTTTCTAGTTTTGACCTTTCTGCCTGCCCTGACCCTGAGCCTGCCTGCCGTCCTGTACCTTTGCCCCACTACACTGGATTACCGACCTCTGCCTGACCTGACCCTTAGCCTGCCTGCCATCCTGTACCTTTGCCCCACTACTCGGGATTACCGACCTCTGCCTGACCTGAACCTGAGCCTGCCTGCCGTCCTGTACCTTTGCCCCACTACTCTGGATTATCAACCCTTACCTGCCTTGGCCTGTCGTTTGCCTGCCTCTGTTGCTGTAATAAACATTGTTACTTCGACACAGTCTACATTTGGGTCTTACCTGAAACATGATAGAATGGCTGAAAAATTGCAACATTTACCTGGAGCTGACACTGCAGATAGCACTACTGGGCGATCTGAAAAGTCATAGTCAATCGATCAATAATGTAATAATACTTTTAGCAAACATTTTATTTTCAATTTACAATCTGTAGAAACTATGAGAATAGAAAGGTTCAGAACTTTTGTGAAACATCACAGCACAGATGACAAATATATGGAAAAGAGAAATCCAATATGGATGGTGTTAAAATCCTCTTAGCCCGTTATCGGGATCAAAATCGACAACATCCGGTGAAGCGGGGGGCGCACCAAATTCAAATGTCAAAATCGTAATACTAAACATTCATGAACATACAAGTGTCCTACTTTATTTAAAAGCTTAACTTCTTCTTAATCCAGCCGCTTTGTCAGATTTCAAAAGGGCTTTACGGCGAAAGCATACCATGCAATTATCTGAGGACAGCGCCCCACACACAAAGTATTAAAAACATTTTCCAAACCAGCACAGGTGTCCCAAAAGTCAGAAATAGCGATAAAATAAATAACTTACCTTTGAAGATCTTCCTCTGTTTGCAATCCCAGGATCCCAGCTAAACATCAAATGGTCGTTTTGTTCGATAAAGTCCTTCTATATATCCCAAAAAAGTCAGTTGGCGTGTTTGATTCAGTAATCCACCCGTTCAACTAGTTCAACATGCATACAAAGGAATCCCAAAAGTGACCAACTATCTTCATTCAAACAAGTCAAACCACATTTCTAATCAATCCTCAGGTACCCTAATATGTAAATAAACGTTAAAATATTACCTGTTCGTGATCCCTTCGCGGTAATCCCTTTAGCGGGATCAATTTGACAACATCCAGTGAAATTGCAGAACGTCAAATTCAAACCACAGAAATATCAATATTCAAGATTCACGAAAATATACTGTAAGTGTAATACATCAAAATAAAGCTTAACTTCTTGTTAACCCAGCCGCAATGTCAGATTTCAAAAAGGCTTTACGGCAAAAGCAGACCATGTGATTATCTTAGGACAGCGCCCCACCTCCAAACACATGAAAATAATTTTCAACCAGGCAGGAGGCGACACAAAAGTCAAGAAATAACGATATAATAAATGCCTTACCTTTGAAGATCGTCTTCTGTTGGCACTCCAAAATGTCCCAGAAACATCACAAATGGTCCTTTTGTTCGATAATGTCCTTCTTTATATCCCCAAAATGTCCAATTATTTGGCGCATTTGATTCAGAAATACACCGGTTCCAACTGCCCCAACATGACTACAAAGTATCCAATAAGTTATCTGTAAACTTGGTCCAAACATTTCAAACAACGTTCCTAATCCAACCTCAGGTATCCTAAAATGTAAATAATCAATCAAATGTAAGACTGTTTCCAATACCGGATAAAAACAACGTGAAGTGCACTCCAGTTCAGGAGCATCAAACAGAGTCCACATGGAGTGACACTTACAAAGAACTTCACTTCTTCATTCCTCAAAAGAAAAACATCAACCAATTTCTAAAGACTGTTGACATCTAGTGGAAGCCATCGGAAATGCAACCAGGTTCCTATTAAATAGGGCTTTCAATTGAAAACTATTGTGAAACACAATGATCAATTTTTTTTCCCTTGGATGGTTTGTCCTCAGGGTTTCGCCTGCCAAATCAGTTCCTTTATACTCACAGACATTTTTATAACAGTTTTAGAAACTTTAGAGTGTTTCTATCCAAATCTACTAATTATATGCATACCCTAGCTTCTGGGCCTAAGTAATAGCGCAAATCGTATCTAACCAGAATAGAAAGAGGAGTGGGAGGCCCCAGTGCACAACTGAGCAAGAGTACAAGTACATTAGAGTGTCTAGTTTGAGAAACAGATGCCTCACAAGTCCTCAACTGGCAGCTTCATTAAATAGTACCCACAAAACATCAGTCTCAACATCAACAGTGAAGAGGAGACTCCAGGATGCTGGCCTTCGTGGCAGAGTTGCAAAGAAAAAGCCATATCTCAAACCTGAAAGGCCGCTCAGCAAGGAAGAAGCCACTGCTCCAAAACCGTCATAAAAATGCCAGACTACAGTTCGGAATTGCACATGGGGACAAAGATCGTACTTTTTGGAGAAATGTCCTCTGGTCTGATGAAGCAAAAATATAACTGTTTCATCATAATGACCATCGTTATGTTTAGAGGAAAAAGGGTGAGGCTTGCAAGCTGAAGAACACCATCCCAACCGTGAAGCACAGGGGTTGCAGCATCATGTTGTGGGGGTGCTTTGCTGCAGGAGGGACTGGTGCACTTTACAAAATTGATGGCATCATGAGGGGGGAAATATGTGGATATATTGAAGCAACATCTCAAGACATCAGAAGTTAAAGCTTGGTCGCAAATGGGTCTTCCAAATGGACAATGACCCCAAGAATACTTCCAAAGTTGTGGCAAAATGGCTTAAGGACAAAAAAGTCAAGGTATTGGATTGGCCATCACAAAGACCTTACCTCAATCCCATAGAAAATGTGTGGGCAGAACTGAAAAAGTGTGTGCAAGTAAGGAGGCCTACAAACCTGACTGAGTTACACCAGCTCTGTCAGGAGGAATGGGCCAAAATTCACCCGACTTATTGTGGGAAGCTTGCGGAATGCTACCTGAAATGTTTGACCCAAGTTAAGCAATTTAAATGCAATGCTACCAAATACTAATTGAGTGTATGTAAACTTCTGACCCACTGGGAATGTGATGAAAGAAATTAATTTTTACCTTTATTTTACTAGGCAAGTCAGTTAAGAACAAATTGTTATTTTCAATGACGGCCTAGGAACAGTGGTTTAACTGCCTGTTCAGGGGCAGAACGACAGATTTGTACCTTGTCAGCTAGGGGATTCGAACTTGCAACCTTTCAGTTACTAGTCCAACGCTCTAACCACTAAGCTGAAATAAATCATTCCCTCTACTATTATTATTATTCTGACATTTCACATTCTTAAAACCTCTTGAGCTTACTTGAGACGCAGACGTCTCACCTAGAGCTCTAGAAATGCACATGCGCGACGCTATATGCTAATGGTATTAGTTAAAACGCAAACGTTCATTAAAATACACATGTTTGGTATTAAAATAAAGCTACAGTCATTGTGAATCTAGCCACCGTGTCAGATTTTTAAAATGCTTTTCGGCGAAAGCATGAGAAGCTATTATCTGATAGCATGCAACACCCCAAAAGACCCGTAGGGGATGTAAACAAAAGAATTAGCATAGTCGGCGCTACACAAACCGCACAATAAAATATAAAACATTAATTACCTTTGACCATCTTCTTTCTTTGCACACCTTGATGTCCCATAATCAATACTGGGTCTTTTTTGGATTAAATCGGTCCATATATAGCCTAGATATCGATCTATGAAGACTGTGTGGAAAACGGAAAAAAGAGCGTTTCATAACGTAACGTCATTTTTTAAAAGTTAAAAATTCGACGATAAACTTTTACAAAACACTTCGAAATACCTTTCTAATGCAACTTTAGGTATAACTACACGTTAATAAGCTATAAAAATCATCAGGAGGCGATGTAAATTCGATAGCCTGCCGTGTGGAAAAATGTCCGGAGAAAAAGACAGACAATGCCTCGGGTCGGTGGTCGGAGAGAATCGGTTCCCTTTGGGCGGATCTACCAAGAATCAATTCAGATTCAAATGAGGAGACTCTATAGATCCTGTGGTAGCTGTAGGTACTGCAAGCTTGGCCTAATATATTACGGTTCACCTTTAACAATTCATGGGAGTGGCGCATGGATACTTTTTTCCATCTCCAGTGATCAGATTTTCCTGCGCTTTTCGATGAAACAGACGTTCTGTTATAGTCACAGCCGTGATTTAAACAGTTTTGGAAACGTCTGAGTGTTTTCTATCCACACATACTAATCATATGCATATACTATATTCCTGGCCTGAGTAGCAGGACGCCAAAATGTTGCGCGATTTTTAACAGAATTTCGAAAAAGTAGGGGGAAGCTTAAGATTAAAATAAAGTGGTTATCCTAACTGACCTGAAACAGGGAATTTGTACTGGGATTAAATGTCAGAAATTGTGAATAACTGAGTTAAAATGTAGTTGGCTAAGGTGTATGTAAACTTCCAACTACAACTGTATTTATGTAAAACAAAAATCCAGAAAATCACATTGTATCATTTTTAAGTAATTAATTTGCATTAATTTTTATTTGCATTAACTACCTCCGCCTTTGTTCAAGGAGGAGCACTGCCAGAGCCCTGCAAAATGACCTCCAGCAGGCCACAAATGTGCATGTGTCTGCTCAAATGGTCAGAAACAGACTCCATGAGGGTGGTTTGAGGGCCCGATGTCCACAGGTGGGGGTTGTGCTTACAGCCCAACACCGTGCAGGACGTTGGCATTTGACAGAGAACACCAAGATTGGCAAATTCGCCAGTGGCGCACTGTGCTCTTCACAGATGAAAGCAGGTTCACACTGAGCACGTGACAGACGTGACAGAGTCTGGAGACGCCGTGGAGAACGTTCTGCTGCCTGCAACATCCTCCAACATGACTGGTTTGGCGGTGGGTCAGTCATGGTGTGGGGTTGCATTTTTTTGGGGGCCGCACAGCCCTCCATGTGCTCGCCAGAGGTAGCCTGACTGCAATTAGGTACTGAGATGAGATCCTCAGACCCCTTGTGAGAACATATGCTGGTGCGGTTGGCCCTGGGTTCCTCCTAATGCAAGACAATGCTAGACCTCATGTGGCTGGAGTGTGTCAGCAGTTCCTGTAAGAGAAAGGCATTGATGCTATGGACTGGCCCGCCCGTTCCCCAGACCTGAATCCAATTTAGCACATCTGGGACATCATGTCTCGCTCCATCCACCAACGCCACGCTGCACCACAGACTGTAAAGGAGTTGGCGGATGCTTTAGTCCAGGTCTGGGAGGAGATCCCTCAGGAGACCATCCGCCACCTCATCAAGAGCATGCCCAGGCGTTGTAGGGAGGTCATACAGGGACGTGGAGGCCCACACACTACTGAGCCTCATTTTGACTTGTTTTAAGGACATTACATCAAAGTTGGATCAGCCTGTAATGTGGTTTTCCACTTTAATTTTGAGTGTGACTCCAAATCCAGACCTCCATGGGTTGATAAATTTGATTTCCATTGATCATTTTTGTGTGATTTTGTTGTCAGCACATTCAACTATGTAAAGAAAAAAGTATTTAATGAGACTATTTCATTCATTCAGATCTAGGATGTGTTATTGTAGTGTTCCCTTTATTTTTTTGAGCAGTGTATATATTTGCAAAAAAAATATATGGGGGATTTTAGGTAATGCAGACTATTTCATTGATGGCAGCTACAATCTATCTGCAATATTACATCTGATCTACCCTCCCCCGCAAAAAAGTATATAATAATAATAATATCAAATACACGATGCACCTTAGCTCAATTTCAAGTCTCATAGCAATGGGTCTGAATACTTACGTGAACAAGCTATCCGTTTTTCATTTGAAATATATGTGACATTTTTTCTAAAGCCTGTTTTCTATCAGGAATCAAGTTAAGACCCAAGTGTGTGAAGTAACAATGCTTATTGTAACACAAAGGGAAAGCAAACGACAGGTCAAAGCAGGCAGGCTCAGGGTCAGGGACAGGCAGAGTTCAGTAATACAGAGGTGAAGCAAAGGTTCAGGAAAAGGTACAGGATGGTAGACAGGTTCAGGTCAGGGACAGGCAGAGTAGTCAGGCGGGTGGGTACAGGGTCAGGACAGGCAAGGGTCAAGAACCAGGAAGATGAGAAAAAGGCAGGGAAAAGACAGGAACAGACAGGATGAACGCTTTTAAGCTTGACAAACAAGACTACCTGCCCCAGACAGACAGATAACACAGGTAGAAATATCCAGAGGATAAGTAGGGAAGATGGGTGACACCTGGAGGTGTGGAGACAAGCACTAGGACAGGTAAAACAGATCAGGGAGTGACAGAACGCCCCCTCTTGGGACGCCACCTGGCGTGCCACCTGGGCGGACACCTGGTTGACTGGAGTGCCAGGATGTCTTTAGCGGGAACCCAGCACCTCTCCTTCGGGCCATAACCCTCCCAGTTGACCAGGTACTGGAAACCCCTGCCCTGTGGTCGAATCCTCAGGAGGCGTCTCACCATGTACACTGGCTGGCCATCGATGACATGGGGGGAGGGATGGCACAAGGGGCAGTCAGACATGGTTTTGATTCCAGACACAGAAAAGGTAGGAAAAATACAGAGGGTACGGGGCAACAGAGGACGAACAGCAGAGGGGCTAATGATCTTGGAGCGGGGGGGAAAGGTCTTGGCTTCAGGGTATGTAGCCATGGCACTATAGTTGCGTGCTAGCGCCTCAGACTTGACCTTCTTGGATACCGGCCGGTGCTGCGGAAGCGAAGTGGCCCGGGCCTTACTGAACCGCTCCTGTAGATCCTGGCACTCTGCGGAGCTGGCGGAGAGGTCCAGGGCAATTTCCAAGCCCCCAGGAAGACGTCCCGGGGCAGGCAGAGCTGACTTCAGGCAATGATTGTGGCAGTACGGGCTCCAGCCCACGATGGCACAAGTAGCCCAGTCAATGGAGGGATTGTGTCGCTGGAGCCAAGAGAATCCCAATACCACAGGAGCCTGCATAGACTGGTGTGCCTGGTTAACTGGGATGCCGGTGGTGAAAGTCTGCGATGAGGGCCAGATCCAGGAGGTCTTTAGCGGGAACCCAGCAGCAGGAATTGGGGATGCCCAGCTTAGACACCAGGGTAACGGCCATGAGACTCACATCGGCCCCCGAGTCGATGAGTACCTGGAGAGACTTTGACTGGTCACCCCAGAGCAGGGTGGCATAGAGAGGGGGGCGACTAAGGGGAGAAGAACAATCACCTTCAAGACCCGCCAGTGTACTCACTCCAACGAATGAGCTAGGTCACCTGAAGGGACAGGCAGACACAAAATGACTGGCAGTAACGCAATACAGACAAATCTGGATCTCAAGTCTGCTTACGCGTTCTGGAGACAGTCTAGCCCTGCCGAGCTGCATCGGCTCAGGGAGAGGTGAATTGGCAGTCTCCGGAGGCTCTTGGAGTGACTCGTGCAAGCTCTGATCCTCTCGAGGACGTAGACGCCGGGGACTTCCGGAGTTCATCAGCTGCAAGGTGGGATCCCTGAGTGAGTGATTGGGACCCTATTACAGGGGCTGGGTCACTGGCTTACTGGGGCTCTCTCATGCCGTCCCTGGAGGGGTGCGTCACCTGAGTGGGTTGATTCACTGTTGTGGTCATCCTGTCTGGGTTGGCGCCCCCCTTGGGTTGTGCCATGGTGGAGATCTTTGTGGGCTATACTCAGCCTTGTCTCAGGATGGTAAGTTGGTGGTTGAAGATATCCCTCTAGTGGTGTGGGGGCTGTGCTTTGGCAAAGTGGGTGGGGTTATATCCTTCCTGTTTGGCCCTGTCCGGGGTGACCTCGGATGGGGCCACAGTGTCTCCTGACCCCTCCTGTCTCAGCCTCCAGTATTTATGCTGCAGTAGTTTATGTGTCGGGGGGCTGGGGTCAGTTTGTTATATCTGGAGTACTTCTCCTGTCCTATTCGGTGTCCTGTGTGAATCTAAGTGTGCGTTCTCTAATTCTCTCCTTCTCTCTTTCTTTCTCTCTCTCGGAGGACCTGAGCCCTAGGACCTGAGCTCCAGGACTACCTGACATGATGACTCCTTGCTGTCCCCAGTCCACCTGGCCATGCTGCTGTTCCAGTTTCAACTGACCTGAGCCCTAGGACCATGCCCCAGGACTACCTGACATGATGACTCCTTGCTGTCCCCAGTCCACCTGGCCATGCTGCTGCTCCAGTTTCAACTTCCACCTGACTGTGCTGCTGCTCCAGTTTCAACTGTTCTGCCTTATTATTATTGGACCATGCTGGTCATTTATGAACATTTGAACATCTTGGCCATGTTCTGTTATAATCTCCACCCGGCACAGCCAGAAGAGGACTGGCCACCCCACATATGCTCTCTCTAATTCTCTCTTTCTTTCTCTCTCTCGGAGGACCTGAGCCCTAGGACCATGCCCCAGGACTACCTGACATGATGACTCCTTGCTGTCCCCAGTCCACCTGACTGTGCTGCTGCTCCAGTTTCAACTGTTCTGCCTTATTATTATTCAACCATACTGGTCATTTATGAACATTTGAACATCTTGGCCATGTTCTGTTATAATCTCCACCCGGCACAGCCAGAAGAGGACTGGCCACCCCACATAGCCTGGTTCCTCTCTAGGTTTCTTCCTAGGTTTTGGCCTTTCTAGGGAGTTTTTCCTAGCCACCGTGCTTCTACACCTGCATTGCTTGCTGTTTGGGGTTTTAGGCTGGGTTTCTGTACAGCACTTTGAGATATCAGCTGATGTACGAAGGGCTATATAAATAAATTTGATTTGATTTGATTTGACCGCAATCAAACCTCTTCTCCCTCCAACATTCCTGTAGCCGGCCATCGAACCAGATGGTTAAAGCGATGAGTGAGTCGAGATCTGTCTGTAGTTCTTGGGCAGCAAGCTCATCCTTAACCTCTTCCGATAATCTGTGCAGGAACATGTCGAACAGCGCTTCCAGGTTCCAGGTACCCTCCTCTGCTAGCATGCGGAACTCCACCGCATCGTCTGTCACACTAGGGGGGGTCCTGCTGAAAATGGAGTAACTTCCAGGTTCATAGTCTACCACACTGAGGGTGTCCTGCCGAAGCTGGAGTAACTTCCAGGTTCATAGTCTACCACACTGAGGGTGTCCTGCCGAAGCTGGAGTAACTTCCAGGTTCATAGTCTACCACACTGAGGGAGTCCTGCCGAATCTGGAGTAACTTCTGGGCAGCCTCTCTCCCGGACACCGGATCCTCAAAAACTTTTCTCACCTCTTCCACGAATACCTCTAAACTGAGGCAGATGGCGGATTGTTGCTCCCACACTGACGTGGCCCAGGCGAGTGCTCTCCCAGACATCACCGTAATAATGTATGCTATCTTCGAGGGAACGAAGAAGGCTGCTGCCCCAAAACGAGGGAGCACTGGGAGAGAAAGGCCGGGCAGGTTCTGGAATCTCCATTGTAGCGCTCCGGAGGAGGTAAGTGGGGTTCCCGGGAAACCGGGGTGACGGCACTGCTACCAGCCGGGTTACAGAGGGGCTGGGAGGGTACCGTCGTGTTAGGCTGACTAGTAGGCAACCCACGGAATAGCTCCGCAATGCGTCCAAGGCTAGGTCGTGACGTTCGGCCATGGCCTGGAACCCTTCCATCAGTCCACAAAGCAACTCCTAGTGCTTACCAATGGTGGCTCCTTGGGAGGAGATGGCGTTGCGGAGCTGGTCCAAGTCTGCTGGGTCAGTCATGGCAAGTTCGTACTATCAGGGATCAAGGTAACACTCAAGTGCAGACTGTGTGAAGTAAAAATGTTTATTGTTATGCCAGGGGCAGGCAAACGACAGGTCAAGGCAGACAGCATAAACGTTGGTAAGCTTGACAAACAAGACAAACTGCCTCAGAAAGACAGAAAACGCAGGTATAAAATACCCAGAGGATAAATAGGGAAGATGGGTGACACCTGGACGTGGTGAAGACAAGTACAAGGACAGGTGAAACAGGGCGTGACAGTTTTTGCTTTGTCATTATGGGTATTGTTTGTAGATTGCTGAGGAAAAATGTATTTGATCCATTTCAGAATAAGGCTGTAATATAACAAAATGTGGAAAAGTCAAGAGGTCTGAATACTTTCCCGAAGGCACTGTATATGCACTGCATACTCCGGAATATTTATATATTTCTTAATTCCATTATTTTGCTCTTTAGATTTGTGTGTATTGTTAGTTATTACTGCACTGTTGGAGCTGGGAACACAAGCATTTCACTACACCTACAATAACATCTGCTAGGTATGTTTGTGCGGCCAATACATTTTGATTTGATGCACACATACTTGGTACACACCCAATACACACATTACCCACAATACCATACAAACTACCCACATTTTGCCCATAGACATCTGTAACTCCATGATCACCCAACACAGCCTCAAGGCCCCATCTACTCTGTTCTGCATGTTTTAACTACCTTATAGTACACCAACAAACATCCACCACTAGACCTCTTGGTCTGTCTGTCTGTCTGTCTGACTGCCTGACTGCCTCTCTCTCTCTGTCTCACATTCTCTTTATTTTTCTCTTCCTATCTTTGTTTCTTCTTTTCATATTTCCCATGCCCCTCTTCTCTACACTAATTACAGTTATCCCATCTACTACAGGCTCACTGGCTTCTATCTTTTTATCCTATTATATTTGTTAACATCTCCTCTCTCTCTCTCTCTCTCTCTCTCTCTCTCTCTCTCTCTCTCTCTCTCTCTCCTTCTCCCTTCATGCCTCCAAACTCAATCACAAAGCTGTGTGACGATGATTATTTTTAATCAGGTGAGCCCCAAAGGCCCTCTTCCTTCTTTCACACAGCACATTAGCTCTGGAGAAAAGAGAGGGATGATTGGATGGGTAAAAGAGGAGGAAGGGAGGGGAGAGATGAGAGGAGGAGAGGAGGAGGGATCATCCCAAATTGGTATGGCCAGATAATCCCATCACTCTGGAGCAGCTGTACCCACCCTGCTCTAACCACTCTGCCACCCTCCGTCCTCTCATGTCTTCCAACCTTCCCTCCCTCCCCCTTCCCCGTCTCCTGCCCCGCAGTGTTTGTAAACTAGGGGTAGTTTACAAACACTGTTCCCTCTTTTGCTCTGGACATGGAGACTCTATGAATGGCAGCCATTGACTAGGGGATGAAGTGGGATATGGGTGAGAGGGAAAACAGTTTTAGCTCCTTTGTCCTGCAGCACAGAGCAATAATTGTTTATTTTCATTCAACGTTTGACTCCTCATGGCTGTGAGGCCAGAGATCGGGGCAGGAGGGGAGTGGATCACAGGGGCCTGGAATAAAGCCCCAGTACTATTAACGGTTACAGGGCGGGCGAGGAGGGGTGGGGGACAATTCATTTGTGAAAAAGAGAGGTTCCATAGCAGTGCCAAAAAGACAACAGAGGGAGTGGGAGTGGGGGTCTCAGTGACCAAGAGATAGAAGAACAGAGATGATATATTGGGACATGAGAGAGAGCGTTTGAAATAGAGAGAGAGTTCAAGAGTGAGAGTATAAGAGCAAGGCAGAGAAAGAGAGAATGTAAGAGTGAGAGAGAAAGAGTGAGAGAAAGAGTTAGAGGTTTTAGTAATGGTGAACAGAGGGAGTGAGAAAGGAGAGATCACTCTGTGTGTCTGAATTATAACAGTAATTACGGCTGGCTATTTCTCTGGGGCAGGCCCTAGCTGATTGAGTTAAAGAGCAGGAGATAGGCGAGAGAGAGCAGGAGCGAGAGGGAAAGATGGAGGAGGGATAAAGGATGGTAATTTCTGAAGCATGGATCAAATATTCCTCCCCAGACCGTCTATCTCACTACAATTCACTGACTCTTGTAATTACAGAGGCTCTCATGAAACCATCCATCGAGGGGTCTGCCCCCATCTGCCCCCAAAAGAGCTACTGTGAAACATGAAGTTCTCCACTTCTGTTTGCTGTATTACAGCCTGATCTATGTATGACATACCACAGTCGTCACCAGTGAAGGGAGTTTTTATTTCTTTTTAACCTTCATTTAACTCGGCAAGTCAGTTAAAAAAACATTTCTTATTTACAATGATGGCTTAGGAATAGTGGGTTAACTGCCTTGTTCAGGAGCAGAACAAATTATTTTTACCTTGTCAGCTCAGGAATTCGATCTAACAACTGTTCGGTTACAGGCCCAACACTCTAACCACTAAGCTACCTGTCTAGTGGTTTGACTAGCTGCCTAGTGGTTTGACTAGCTGCCTAGTGGTTTGACTACCTGCCTAGTGGTAACAGACAGAGAACATTTCTGAATCCTCCTGTAAACCAGAGAGCTACAGTAACCAACTAGCCATTGAAAATACATTTTAAAGGGACCAAGCTGACTTACTGGGGTTAGGGGAAGAAGAAGAAAAACACCCGCCATGGTGTTACACAACAATGACAATGCACTCTTCAACCTAACTGTCTGTTTTCATGAACCCATCTGAACAGAGTTTAATGATGACAAGAGAGTCCATGCTCAGCCCAACATATTATGTAACATGGAGGTTTTTTCCGGAACAGCTTTCCATAAGGTCCAGGACAGAAGGGTCAGCCATACATAGATACACAGACTGTTAGAGCTGGGATTCACACAGAGGCTCCTTATGGGCCCTGCCTGCCTGGTACGGTAGAGCAGTCAGAGGTGTCACTGGGGTTCTACTACCGTGCCACAGTGTAGCAGTCACATACAAACAGCACGATCACTTTCCTCATAATTTCACATGTACCACCAAATAGGTGTAATTATTCTACAGTGGTCCCTGCAGCGTACGCTCAAACCGGTGTGATTAGAACCCTTATTTAGAACGGCCAGTTTCGATTGACGCAACAGTCAGCATTTGAGCCGGCCACACTGATTTTTCACAGAAACATTTTGCACAAACACAGTCTTTACAAGTTATGTCCTGAATGTGACCATTTTTATTTTGGATGCAATGTTCAGACATTCACAAAAGTAGCGACATAATAATCCAAACTGGAAAATGTAGGCTACATTAGTACTAGCGCTAACTGAGGTAAGATTGACGCATCACAAGCCATCCTATTTAGATTATTCTCGGCTGACAGAAACTGCAATATGAATTAGCTAATAGCAATTACTATTTATTATTCATGACATCACGGGTGAGCTCACCATTGATCGAAATAATTGAGTAAAACACTTTCTAGAAAAGTAGGGTAGTTTGTGCGTGCCGCAACCAAAGATAATAAGAGGAGACAAGACGAGTTTGGTCTGTTTGCAGTGTGCATGTTGAAGGGGTGTGTTGTCTCGTCTTTGGTGAGACGGACATTTATGTGACACCCAGAATGCATTGTACAATGTCAACAAACATGGAACCACACGTAGCTGGCAAAAAGCTTAGCATTAGCTCATTATAACTAGTAAAACCTTCCAAAAAGTATTTTACACACGTCATAGGTGTCCATTGCAATCTATGCAATAATCGGAATGCATTATTTGTCACCAGTACTTGAAAACGTGAATAAAACTGAAAATGAAACTGTACTCCCTGTAAAACTGTACTCCCTGTTCACCCATGACTGCATGGCCATGCATGCCTCCAACTCAATCATCAAGTTTGCAGACGACACTACAGTGGTAGGCTTGATTACCAACAACGATGAGATGACCTACAGGGAGGAGGTGAGGACCCTCAGAGTGTGGTGTCAGGAAAATAACCTCACACTCAACACCAGCAAAACAAAGGAGATGATCGTGGACTTCAGGAAACAGCAGAGGGAGCATCCCCCCTATCCACATCGATGGGACAGTAGTGGAGAAGGTGAAAGGTTTTAAGTTCCTCGGCGTACACATCACAGACAAACTGAAATGGTCCACCCACGCAGACAGCGTGGTGAAGAAGCGCAGCAGCGCCTCTTCACCCTCAGGAGGCTGAAGAAATTTGGCTTTTCACCAAAAACACTCACAAACTTTTACAGATGCACAATCGAGAGCATCCTGGCGGGCTGTATCACCGCCTGGTATGGCAACGGATCCGCCCACAACCGTAAGGCTCTCCAGAGGGTAGTGAGGCCTGCACAACGCATCACCGGTGGCAAACTACCTGCCCTCCAGGACAATTACACCACCCGAGGTCACAGGAAGGCGAAAATATCATCAAGGACAACAACCACCCAAGCCACTGCCTGTTCAGCCCACTATCATCCAGAATGTGAGGTCAGTACAGGTGCATCAAAGCTGGGACCGAGAGACTGAAAAACAGCTTCTATCTCAAGGCCATCAGACTGTTAAACAGCCATCATTAACATTAACATCATTATCATCTATACCATCTACTGCATCTTGCCTTTGCCGTTCGGCCATCGCTCATCCATATATTTATATGTACATATTCTTACTCATTCCTTTACACTTGTGTGTATAAGGTAGTTGTTGTTAAATTGTTAGATTACTTGTTAGATCTTACTGCATGGTCGGAACTAGATGCACAAGCATTTCGCTACACTCGCATTAACATCTGCTAACTATGTGTATGTGACAAATAACGTTTTGTTAGATTTTTGATTTGAAATATGTTATGCTTCATACATACCTACATACATACATACATACATACATACATACATACATACATACATACATACATACATACATACATACATACATACATACATACATACATACTGTATGCTACAGTAGAAACGACAACACAATATACAGAAAATAAGGCACTTACTTTGATAGGAACTCATACATGTCCAAATGTATTATTTGTAGGAAATCAACAACAAAGGCATTGAGAACACCAGCCAGAAAATGTGCCAATTCGTGCAAGACTGTGCAATTGTCTGCATACTTGATCTGCGGAAACACTTCGGAAGTGATTGGGCTCTCCTCAAAGAGAGAAGTTTGTCCAGCTCAGTAAAGCTTCAAACATAAATTGTCCACAACACTGATATCGACTTCTTCTATGTGAATTAATAAGGCGGCGGAATACACCTCAATTCAAACTGTTGTTAGAAAATAAAACTTGTTAGAAATGATTTGAAATTGACAAGTTGAAACATAGCCTATAGAAAATTAGCAGGCAGCATGTGTTAATAGTCCTGTTGCGTAACAATCACATTTTGTAACAGTGAGTTCATTCTGACATCCCGTGCATAAAACAACTCACTCTGTTTGAGCTGGGTGTTTAAGTAGGCTAAACTAGCTAGCTCTCTCTCTCTCTTTCTTCTCCTTCGTTTTTGAGTGAATTATTTTTTCAAAACTCTTAATCTATTGTCTTTCTCTCTCTTTCAGTCAACTACTCACCAAATTGTATACACTGCAGTGCTAGCTAGCTTTCAGTACTATATTCATTCTTTGTGAGAACCATGAGCCTCCTAGATTTTGTATTGAAGTCAATGTACCCAGAAGAGGACAGAAAATAGCTGTCCACCATGGTGCTACCCATGGTGCTACTTTATCTAAAAGGACAACTTCTTTAATGTTTCACAAATTTTTTTCACTGACATTTCTGAGCCTCCACTGGGTTACAGAGTGTGTGTCTATGTGAGTGTGTATGTGCAAGAGAGCGAAAGAGGGAGCGAGAACGAGAGCTAGAGCGAGAGAGAGAGTGACTGTGGTGGGAGATAGCAGTAAGACTCAATATTTGTTCTTTTTCCTCTTTAGTTACCACTTTCTCACTCAGCTACTGTACTCATATAACCTCTATTACACCAAGTACTAATCGCCATGGCAACCTGGGCCAGATCTATAGCTCCAACCTCCTCTTACCTGCTTGCCTCGCCGGAGCACGGAGAGCAGAACAGAATGTTCTGAAATCAATCACACACACACACACATGCACACACACGCACGCACACACACACGCACACATAGACACATATACACACACTGCATGCATACCAAGCGAACACACAAGTAGACAAACGCATGCTCACACAGCCACGCTTTCAAGATAATCATCATATTTTCATCTCTTTCCTTAAAATTATTTGGTAGCCTACTCAACTACACATGTGCCCTATTCCCTAAGCAACTCTGATATCTTAAAGAGACTGAACGCGATCTTAACCTTAAGCTATCGACTGGGGTCATTTTGACCCAAAAGGCATATTTTTGAACATAGCCAAAGGTGGTTTATTCAATTCTTTACATTTTTCATGACTTTGCCGAGCAATTTGTTCTGAATAAATCTAAATCATTGTTTAGTGCTTCTGTATAAATGTATACTTTGGGTTCATTTTGACCCCAGCCAAAAGCACATCATTAATCGTGTAGTCATTTGATAAATAGGATCTTTATTTGAATTAAAGTTGCTCTGGAGACAAGTTATCCATACCACCAGAGGGTCCTGTATCAGTGATTTTGACCAATTGACAGATAATCTGCAGATATACTGTAGAACCCTATTGACTCTCCGGTGATTGTACAGGTTTCTCTGGAGAAACACAATAAAGTTATACATATCATCAGAGGGTGGAGGGGACCTGTATCAGGGATTTTGACCAGATACACATAACACCTGCAGAGATGGATCACCTTATGTTTATAACTGGTTATAGGTATGACCATGCACAAAATCTAAATGATCTTACATATACAGTACCAGTCAACAGTTTGGACACAATTACTCATTCAAGGGTTTTTCTTGATTTGGACTATTTTCTACATTGTAGAATAATAGTGAAGACATCAACATTATGAAATAACACATATGGAATAATGTAAATGTTAAACAACTCAAAATATATGTTATATTTTATACTCTTCAAAGTAACCACCCTTTGCCTTGACAATCTTGGCATTTTTTAACCAGCTTCATGAGGAATGCTTTTCCAACAGTCTTGAAGGATTTCCAGGTCATCTGATGCAGCACTCCATCACTCTCCTTCTTGGTCAAATAGCCCTTACACAGCCTGGAGGTGTGTTGGGTCATTGTCCTGTTGATCAAAAATATATAGTCCCACTAAGCGCAAACCAGATGGGATGGCGTATCGCTGCAGAATGCTGTGGTAGCCATGCTGGTTAAGTGTGCCTTGAATTCTAAATAAATCACAGACAGTGTCACCAGCAAAGCACCCCCACACCATCACACCTCCTCCTCCATGTTTCATGGTGGGAACCACACATACGGATATCATCCATTCACCTACTCTGCGTCTCACAAAGACACAGCGGTTGGAACCAAACATCTCAAATTTGGACTCATCAGACCAAAGGACAGATTTCTAATGTCCATTGCTCATGTTTCTTGGCCCAAGCAAGTCTCTTCTTCTTATTGGTGTCCTTTAGTAGTGGTTTCTTTGCAGCAATTCGACCATGAAGGCCTGATTCACACAGTCTCCTCTGAACAGTTGATGTTGAGATGTGTCTGTTACTTGAACTCTGTGAAGCATTTATTTGGGCTGCAATTTCTGAGGTGCAGTTATCTTCTGTAAACCACCACTACCTTGTCACCCCACAACTGATTATCTGAAATCCACTAATTAAGAAGGAAAGAAATTCCACAAATGAGCTTTTAAAGGCACACATGTTAATTGAAATGAATACCGGGTGACTACCTCATGAAGCTGTTTGAGAGAATGCCAAGACTGTGAAATCCTGGAATGAGTAGGTGTGTCCTAACTTTTGGCTGGTACTCTACACTGTGTACAAACGTTGGACACACCTGCTCTTTCCATGGAATAGACTGACCAGGTGAATCAAAGTGAAAGCTATGATCCCTTATTAATGTCACCGATTAAATCCACTTCAGTCAGTGTAGATGAATGGGAGGACACAGGTTAAATAATGATTTTTATGCCTTTAGACAATTGCGACATGGATTGTGTATGTGTGCCATTCAGAGGGTGAATGGGGTAGGTGCCGTGTGTACCAGTTTTAGTGTGTCAAGAACTGCAACGCTGCTGGGTATTTCACGCTCAACAATTTCCCGTGTTTATCAAGAATGGTCCACCACCCAAAGGACAGCCAGCCAACTTGGCACAACTGTGGAAAGCATTGGAGTCAACATGGGCCAGCATCCCTGTGGAACGCTTTAAACACCTTGTAGAGTCCATGCCCTGATGAATTGAGGATGTTTTGATGGCAAAGGGGGGTGCAACTCAATATTAGGAAGGTGGTCCTAAAGTTTTTTACACTTGGTGTATTTATTGGTGTGTATTTTCCCGAACAATGTTTATTATACTTAACATTTTACATGAATGCCAGAATTTGTATTATATCCTCCAATATTCTTTATGTCTAACTTGTTGTGATATTTGGGGTGCTATACCATGTGGTTTAAAGTAACTTAAAGGATTTGGGCATGCTTTTTGAAGCCTCATGCCTTAGCCCCAACAGAGATGCTAATGCTGGCTGTCGGGTAAGTAAAGGAAAATTAGCCATATTTTGAGTCAAAGTTTCTCAGGATCACCTCCTGAAGTGAATTGAATCACTTTTTGGTAGGTATGTTTCAAATGTTGGTGTACTGCCCCTTTAAACGGCAGTCATTTTTACTAAATAAATATGACAACATTTATGTTTTCTTCACAATTATGAAATGTAATTATACTATAATCAAATTATGGTAAAAATGTTTTCCAGAACATGCTAATTAAATGTAATAACAGTCTGTTTGGTAAAAAAAAAAATATCACAAAAATGAATTACATGTCTACTGTTGTTTTGATAACAAATACATACATGTGTTGATGTGCTTGTTGCTTTTCTAATAGTTTCTCCTTAAAATGACCTCAGTTGCTGAATGTATGTGTATCATATGTGAAATATGATGGTAGCTTGAGGGAATTGGAATTCGTAACATATCATACAAGATGGATGACGTTGTACACATTTTTCGAGGACAGGCTTTGGTTTTACTTTCAAAACTACTCACTGAAATTACCTCTGTAGCATCAATTTAATATCAGCCACACAGTAGTGTTGTTCTGACTGTAACCCACAGAGCCTTAAGTGACACATAAATATAGCTGGTCGTTGTGGTAATTGCCACCAGCACAACGTGAAGTCAACGACAACCAGACAGCAGCGGGCTAACGACCTTTAAGCCTGCTCTTAATAGATGTGCATTAATTAATCATACTGCCACTCACCATACTGCCTGCTGCTCCAGAACTGGGTTCAAATACTATTCGAAACCTTTCAAATGCTTAAGCTCTGCTTGATTGAGCTGGCCTGGTGCAATGGAACAAAAAGGAAAGTGGCAAGACTGCAAACCCCACCCACCTGGCACTCCAGGCAGGCTAGAGCTAACTCTAAAACGATCTGAACCCAGATCTTCTCACTGCTGCTTAGAACAATACAACAATCACCTATAAAGGATGAAGATTGTAAGGCCAACCTTCATGACTCACGCAGCTCTCCACCAATCAAACATCTCCTGTGGTGGGAGTAAGTGATGTGTGATATTTAATGAGTAATTGAATGTCGGCAATCATCTGGAACTGTGGACACCTGAGCCGCTGGCCAACATCATCTTTCCCTGGATTTATTGAAGCACTCAAACAGGGTTGGTGAGGGCTGTTGGCACCTGAAAGAAAAACAAAATAGATTGTTGCTATTGGTAGACACACCACTGATGTGGAACACAAAATACTGATGTGGGAGACACACCACTGATGTGGAACACAAAATACTGATGTGGGAGACACACCACTGATGTGGGAGACACAACACTGATGTGGGAGATACAACACTGATGTGGGAGACACAACACTGATGTGGGAGATACAACACTGATGTGGGAGACACAACACTGATGTGGGAGACACACCACTGATGTGGGAGATACAACACTGATGTGGGAGACACAACACTGATGTGGGAGACACAACACTGATGTGGGAGATACAACACTGATGTGGGAGATACAACACTGATGTGGAACACAAAATACTGATGTGGGAGACACAACACTGATGTGGGAGACACAACACTGATGTGGGAGATACAACACTGATGTGGGAGACACACCACTGATGTGGGAGATACAACACTGATGTGGGAGACAGAACACTGATGTGGGAGATACAACACAGATGTGGGAGATACAACACTGATGTGGGAGACACAACACTGATGTGGGAGACACAACACTGATGTGGGAGACACAACACTGATGTGGGAGATACAACACTGATGTGGGAGACACAACACTGATGTGGGAGACACAACACTGATGTGGGAGACAGAACACTGATGTGGGAGACAGAACACTGATGTGGGAGATACAACACTGATGTGGGAGACACAACACTGATGTGGGAGATACAACACTGATGTGGGAGACAGAACACTGATGTGGGAGATACAACACTGATGTGGGAGACACAACACTGATGTGGGAGATACAACACTGATGTGGGAGACACAACACTGATGTGGGAGATACAACACTGATGTGGGAGACACAACACTGATGTGGGAGATACAACACTGATGTGGGAGATACAACACTGATGTGGGAGATACAACACTGATGTGGGAGATACAACACTGATGTGGGAGACACAACACTGATGTGGGAGACAGAACACTGATGTGGGAGATACAACACTGATGTGGGAGATACAACACTGATGTGGGAGACACAACACTGATGTGGGAGATACAACACTGATGTGGGAGACACAACACTGATGTGGGAGACACAACACTGATGTGGGAGATACAACACTGATGTGGGAGACACAACACTGATGTGGGAGACAGAACACTGATGTGGGAGATACAACACTGATGTGGGAGATACAACACTGATGTGGGAGATACAACACTGATGTGGGAGACACAACACTGATGTGGGAGACACAACACTGATGTGGGAGACACACCCTGATGTGGGAGATACAACACTGATGTGGGAGACACAACACTGATGTGGGAGACACAACACTGATGGGGGAGACACAACACTGATGTGGGAGATACAACACTGATGGGGAGATACAACACTGATGTGGGAGACACAACACTGATGGGGAGACACAACACTGATGTGGGAGATACAACACTGATGTGGGAGATACAACACTGATGTGGGAGATACAACACTGATGTGGGAGATACAACACAGAGGTAGCTGGGAACATGACTGTAGATGTTGTTCTGTACTGTAACCAGCTGAATCACATCACAGGAAATCACATTTTAAATGTATGTGAATCATATTAGTTGCCACAGCAGTGTGTGTGTGTGTGTGTGTGTTTGTGTGTGTGTGTGTGTGCTTGCGTCTTTGTGTGTAAAGTAGCTAGCTTAGGTGCCTTCTGCAGGCGACATATTGCTCTCTACTCCTCCCCAGGGGACAGTGTGTTTCATCCTCTCCCTCCCTTCATCTCTTTGCCTCTCTCTCTGTCTCTCTCGCTCTCCCTCTCTTCCCCTCATCCTCTCCCTCACACGCACACACAAACACACACACAGACACACACACTGTCTGTGGTCCGCGGGGCTGGCAAATGAAATGAGGTGGAAATGTAGGAAGTCTAAAACAACCCCAGGGACGGCTTATGTGAAAGAGACACCACACGACTGAGCAGAGATGGAGAGAGAGGGAGGTAGGAGGGAGAAAGAGAGAGAGGAGAGAGAGAGAGAGAGAGAGTGCGAGAGAGAGAGAGAGCGGGAGAGAGAGAGAGAGAAGAGAGAGAAAAGAACAGAGCAGAGCATGAGAGAGGAGTAGAGGGCATACAGGGACAGAGACATGTTGAGAGGAGGATGGAGCAGAGGAGGGTGAGGAGGAAGGAGACCACTACAGGAGAGTGGGATTGGTAGGGGAGAGAGTAGATTATGGGGGTAGAGGAGGAATATCATAGTAATAGAGACTCTCATATTCCACAGAGAGAGCATTGGAGGAGTCAGGGTGCACAATAAGTGAGATGGCTTGAGCCTTCTTCGACATTCTGTATGGACTAACAGTGATATGTGATTATCACACTGACAGCTTCAATGGTGGGAGTATATAAAATAGCTATTTAATAGCCCCTTACACTCTCCTCTCTGACTCAAATAACATTATGTAAATCCCACATGGCTTCATCACCTCACCACAACACAGCTACAACCTGACCCTGACCCCACACTCCAAGGTGCCTCTTTCTCACTGTCAGATATATGGGGAGAGAGAGAGAGGTGGGGAGAGGGATGGAGAGAGAGGGGAGTGAGAGGGGGGGAGATAGAGCGAGAGAAAGAGAGAAGGGGAAGAGAGAGATATAACAAATTGAAAGAAGGGAGAAATAGAGAGAGCCGGGGGGTCGGGTTGGGGGACTGATGTATTTGTCTCTGCCCCGTCAGCCTCCCTGCTGCTAGCCAACCTGGACCAGAGCCTCTCACCCCCAGTGAAATATCCTGCCCTCCACTGTCACACCACAGACTAGGGCTAAGACATTTAGAGAGAAGAAAAAAGAGTCAACTCAGTTGCATAGAGACAAATAAAGTAAAAAGGATGGTAATTAATCTGACGAACTGTTGCTTGCTAGTGACATTGTTTGCAAATGGTTTACCAGAAATATGTACAGATACTATATTTTAAATACATTAACATAATATTCATAGATATACTTTTACATCCATTATGTCTTTATCAATGGAAGTCAGTGATGCATGTGTTGCATCAACGGTTCCAGAACAGATCTGGTCTCCATGGCAAAATGTTTCCATGTCAAGCATCACTTGTGGGAAAGCAGTCAGCTGTGCATGCCAAATATCCATACATGTGCATAATTCTAGAACCAAAGCTCTAGTCATGTGACCCTGAATCTGGCCCTGACAGGGGAATCATGCCCCCTCTGCCCACCCATCACCTAAATGCAACCAATCAGATCTGAGAGATTTCTGGTACATAGTGTAGTGAGAAAATTAACTACAGTAGCAATAAGAACACTTGAACAAACATCAGCCATTCATATACTGCGTCTAATCTTGTAGATCATTCTTTCACTTTTTGTTCTTAATTTAAAAAAATGTTTGATAATCTCTCTCTCTCCCTCTCTCTCTCTCCCTCTCTCTCTCTCTCTCTCTCTCTCTCCCTCTCCTCTCTCTCTCTCTCTCTCCCTCTGTTCTGGACAACCAGGCATCTGCTGCTTTGTGTGTGAGGAGATAAAAGCATAGTTTGACATGTTATGAAGCTTTAGAGTGTTTTAGATGTTCTCTTTTTCCAATGATTGGGATACCACAGACAGACACGGACATGGACATAGACAGACAGGAACACAGTCAGACACTGACATGGACATAGACAGACAGGCACACAGTCAGACAGACACAGACATGGACATAGACAAACAGGCACACAGTCAGACACTGACATGGACATAGACAGACAGGCACACAGTCAGACAGACACTGACATGGACATAGACAGACAGGCCCACAGTCAGACAGACACAGACAGATAAAGGTAAACACACAAACACAGGCAGTCAGACACAGGCACAGACACAGGCACAGACACATGGCACAGACACAGACAGACATACAAACATAGAGATGGGTAGAGCAGGCAGAGGTGACAGAGAGGGAGACAGACAGACAGAGCTTGTTCAACACAATTTCCTGGGATTTTAAACTGTTTTCTTTCACCATGGGGATACCACAGGAAAGCTGTTTTCTCTCTCTGTCTAAATCTCTCTCCTTATACTTCTCTGACTCGCTCGCTCTCACTCACATTATAGTCTTTTAAATACTTTGAGCATTTCATTGAGCCTGTGTGTTGTCGACGGGCAGACAGGTGTGCCTCTGCGCATCACACTCACCCCAATACAAGCCCCAGTCTCCCTTGTGCCCTCTTGAATTAAATAGTGTCTTTTCTAGAGATTTTAATGTTGTATAAACACTAATCATTACTCCCCTTGAGGCCAGCAAGTTGTCAAGTTATCTTTGTAGCTCCACTGAAGATATTGTACTGAGCTCAATAGATTGACTGTCAAGGACATAGGATCAAGCTCTCGAATCAAAATGTTCATTCTTAAACAGGCTGCTGTATGGCCGTAGCCTACGCCAAACCGATCTGTAAAATAAACATGCAACAGTTATCTAACACACTTGTCCAGGTAATAAGAAAGACAGAACAATATATAACAGAACCTGCAGTGACCAGCCCCCCCTGCCTATCCCCCTGTTGTTACACCAACCACAAGGACGCCTGACAACGAACATTCCAGGCATTCCGTTGATTGGCAGACAGCAGAGGGATTGGCCTGCTGGACCCTGTGAAACCTACATAACTGGTAATGACAAAAGAAGAATGTCATAAATACGGAGCACAAAACTGTCTATGAGGGTTGCTACAATGTGATTGTTCAGTTTGTGCATTTATTTTGAGTGCTTAGTGCTTACTTGTGTTAGTCCTGTGTTTGTTTCCGCTAGTAGGAGCTCTGCTCCTGCATGTCCGTGCTCTGTGAGGCGTGCTCTCCAACGTGTGCTTGTGTGTAGCCTTCACCCGCAGATGCTCAAGAAGCTCAAATCATGTTTTCCTGTGGGTTCTTCATTTGATCAATTTTTAGATTTGTTTATTGAGATCCTTCATATTGCAAGTTTGATTGACAAACACCTGTGGAGATTATGTGATGTTATGATAGCAGTCTGTTTCTAGACGTTTGTTAGCTGGGTTTTTTATCTGCACAATGTAGCCTAGCCTACATCTCGGTGGAGTTGAGAAAACTGAGCAAGAGCCTTCAGCTTGTAAAGGAGGTTTCAACCAGTTAGTTGGTTGGTTAGGTCTATGCACACCCCTGCTTGTTGAGGCAATGGCTTTACCCAACGAGTGGTTGATGGTATTTTTACATTCACCTGACTCTGCATGTGTTCTGTACGCGGTGGTGGAAAAAGTACCCAATTGTCAGACTTTTGTTCTTTTACCCCCTTTTGCTCCCCAATTTCATGGTATCCAATTGTTAGTAGTTACTGTCTTGTCGCAACAACTCCCGTACGGGCTCGGGAGAGACGAAGGTCAAGAGCCATGCGTCCTCCGCGAAACACAACCCAACCAAGCCGCACTGCTTCTTAACACAGCGCGCAACCAACCCGGAAGCCAACCGCACCAATGTGTTGGAGGAAACACCGTACACCTAGCGACCTGGTCAGCGTGCACTGCGCCCGGCCACCACAGGAGTCGCTAGTGCGCGATGAGACAAGGATATCCCTACTGAGCCTGGGCTCGAAACCAGAGTCTCTGGTGGCACAGCTAGCACTGCGCCACCCGTGAGGCCACCCAATTTTCATACTTGTGTAAAAGTAAAGATACCTTAAAATGAAGTAAAAGTGAAATCACCCAGTAAAATACTACTTGAGTAAAAGTCTAAAAGTATTTGGTGTTAAATATACTTAAGTATCAGAAGTAAATGTAAATCGCTAAAATATACTTAAGTATCAAAAGTAAAAGTACAAGTATAAATACATTCAAATCCGTTATGTTAAGCAAACCAGACGGCCACATTATCTTTTAAATTTATGGATAGCCTGGGGCACACTCCAACAGTCAGACATCATATACAAATGAAGGATTTGTGTTTAGTGAGTCCGCCAGAACATAGGCGGTAGGAATGACCAGGGGTGTTCTCTTGATAGGTACAATTGACAACGGAAGTTTACATACACTTAGGTTGGAGTCATTAAAACTCCATTTTCAACCGCTCCACAAATTTCTTTTTAACAAACTATAGTTTTGGAAAGTTGGTTAGGACATCTACTTTGTGCATGACACAAGTCATTTTTCCAACAATTTTCTCGAGACAAATTATTTAACGTATAATTCACTGTATCACAATTCCAGTGGGTCAGAAGTTTACAAACACTAAGTTCACTGTGCCTTTAAACAGCTTGGAAAATTGCAGAAAATTATGTCATGGCTTTAGAAGCTTCTGATAGACTAATTAACATAATTTGAGTCAATTGGAGGTGTACCTGTGGATGCATTTCAAGGCTTACCTTCAAACTCAGTGCCTCTTTGATTGACATCATGGGAAAAGCAAAAGAAATCAGCCAAGACCTCAGAAAACAATTGTAGACCTCCACAAGTCTGGTTCATCCTTGGGAGCAATTTCCAAATGCCTGAAGGTACCACGTTCATCTGTACAAACAATAGTACGCAAGTATAAACACCATGGGACCACGCAGCCGTCATACCGCTCAGGAAGAAGACGCTTTCTGTCTCCTAGAGATTAACTTACTTTGGTGTGAAAAGTGTAAATCAATCCCAGAACAACAGCAAAGGACCTTATGAAGATGCTGGAGGAAACAGGTACAAAAGTATCTATAGCCACAGTAAAACGAGTCCTATATCGATATAACCTGAAAGGCCGCTCAGCAAGGAAGAAGCCACTGCTCCAAAACCGCCATGAAAAACCAGACTATGGTTTGCAACTGCACTTGGGGACAAAGATTGTACTTTTGGAGAAATGTCCTCTGGTCTGATGAAACAAAGATAGAACTGTTTGGCCATGATGAACATCGTTATGTTAGGAGGGAAAAGGGGAGGCTTGCAAGCTGAAGAACACCCTCCCAACCGTGAAGCACGGGGGTGGCATCATCATGTTGTGGGGGTGTTTTGCTGCAGAAGGGTCTGGTGCACTTCACAAAATTGATGGCATCATGAGGACAGAAAATTCTGTGGATATATTGAAGCAATATCTCAAGACATCAGTCAGGAAGTTAAAGCTTGGTCACAAATGGGTCTTCCAATTGGACAATGACCCCAAGCATACTTCCAAAGTTGTGGCAAAATGGCTTAAGGACAACAAAGTCAAAGCCCTTACCTCAATCCTATAGAAAATCTGTGGGCAGAACTGAAAAGCGTGTGTGAGCAAGGAGGCCTACAAACCTGACTCAGTTACACCAGCTCTGTCAGGAGGAATGGGCCACAATTCACCCAACTTATTGTGGGAAGCTTGTGAAAGGCTACCCAAAACGTTTGATCCGAGATAAACAATTTTAAGGCAATGCTACCAAATACCAATTGAGTGTATGTAAACTTCTGACCCACTGGGAATGTGATGAAAGAAATAACAGCTGAAATAAATCATTCTCCCTACTCTTATTCTGACATTTCACATTCTTAAAACAAAGTGGTGATCCTAACTGACCTAAGAGGGAATTTTTACTTGGATTAAATTTCAGGATTTGTGAAAAACTGAGTTTAAATGTATTTGGCTAAGGTGTATGTAAACGTACGACTTCAACTGTATGTATGTTTAGGATTCTGAATACAATGCATGTGTTTATTGTAATGTGTGCCTGTCACGACTTCCGCCGAAGTCGGTCCCTCTCCTTGTTCGTGCGGTGTTCGGTGGTCGACGTCACCGACCTTCTAACCATCGCTGATCCATTTTTCATTTTCCATTGGTTTTGTATTGTCTTCCTTCACACCTGGTTCCAATCCCATCAATTCCATGTTGTGTATTTAACCCTCTGTTTCCCCTCATGTCCTTGTCAGTGATTGTTTGATTGTATGTTATGTGCTGGTGTAGATCAATTCCTTCATTTTTTTTATTGCAACCATCTTGGAGCTAGAATCTGGACCATGTAAATACAGTGTTAATGAACATTTAAAAAAAAGAGACACGGAGAGCAATGTACAATATTGCGAACTTGGCAAAATGAAGAATGGCGTCATGTCTGAATTCTGCCATCTTTATGCACGTTCCCATTGATCATGATGTGAAATGTAATGTTCCCATTGGTCAGACGCATGATGGGTTGTCCTATTTAAACTCCTGACATTTCTTCGTTTCCCAGAGAGACAGGTAACAGGTTGGCATGCTGCCGGGTTAATCAGGCATATTTGTGACCGACATGTACACATGTTCATGAAATACAATAGATGGCCATAATCACCGCCAGACACACCTGGCTAATTTGATGGGTCATGTAATAATCTGGCCGAAGTGGAGTCTTTTGTTTTGACATGTAGCTAGATAAACAATGAACCGGCATAATCCAAACACATGCTAATACCAATGCAAACATTGTCACAGCTGTAGTATGATGCTAACAAACTAGGTTAAATGTTAGCTAGCTAACATAAGGCTATAACTAGCAATGCAAATGGATTTCTGATTTGAGTATTATTACGACACAGATCATACATGTAATGTTAGCTAGAGAGCCAGCAAGCTAACGTTCACTAGCTAACTAACTTGCCATAAAAATGACTTTCTGACAAATTAGAAACTCATATCTGAAAATGTAGCTAGACTCTAACCTGTATACATTGATGAACGCTTCACGGCAGACTGGAACCATTTAATCATTTAATTGTATTGATTGTAGCTACATCTTGTTTGGCCAGCGTTGTGTCAAGTCACTCCGGTTCTCACTTTTTCCAACTGATCTGTCGATAGCGCCTGCTAAATTCAGGACATCAATGTCGTTGAGAAAAGTAGCAAAACTTTTGTAGTTCTCGATGGCTAACATTATATCTTTTAAAACTGGTGCAGGAGAAAAGACTACCAACACATACTGAAAAGCCCACATTACAGACAGAAGCATGTTAAATGGAAGACCAGCATTTGCAGCCAATCCATTATCTCAGCCAATCATAGCTAGTGGGAAGGTTCCTGACTTTTCCATGGTTAACCCAACTAGGCTCGTAATTTAACAATGTTTTTCTAATTTATTGATGGAATAAAAGTGTGTTATTAAGACACATGAATGTTCACACGAAAGAAAATTAATTTGGATAAAAAATAAAGAAATGTTTGCATTCAAATGCCTCTCCTTTGAAGTAGTGTATGCAACATATGCATCGTTTCTTGAAACAAGTCACATTTGAACCCTAGGTTTTTCTTTTGAAGAGCTTTATGCAATTCAGTTTAGTTTTGACTCTTTGTTCATCATCCTGTTTATTTGATTTTTGTAAATATTGTATTGGTCGCCGGCTTATATCTTCACGTTTGCAAATAAAAAGCCTCGCTCTGATCAAGAAAAGTCCAGATCTGCTGTCTGCCTCAACCTATTAAAATCCTACCGAATGGTCAACCTCACATGAACTATCTCACCTTTGAATCAGGGTCAATGGGGATTTGAAGAGAGCATTTTTGTACTGGATCTCTCTCAATGACATCTTCATTTTATTTTTCCTCACTATGAGTTCACCATACAAAAGCATTGTTCTCCCCATCTCTGGTACTGATATTCATCCTGTATATGGATGTATCCCAAATGGCACCCTATTCCCTATTTAGTGAACAACCCCTTATTAAGACTCTGGTCAAAAGTAGTGCACTACATAGGGAATAGGGTGACATCTGAGACTTTATCTGTATGATAATATGTGTAGCTACCTCCAGTCTAGGATGTGTATCTAACTGCCAATGCAGCAGCCGTAACCGTGGTGATGGGTACAGTAATCATAGAGGTCTTCATTTGTGTGCTCGGTCACAGAGACAGGGAATCTCAGGCTCTTATTCGATTATGTCTGGTCTAACCATGTTTGGGAAGCGAGAAGGACAGGTAGTGAAAAATGAAAACTGGCAGTTCTTATTGTCTAGATGGCTTGGTAACAAAACAGCTGTGGCACATAGCAACGAGACATGAAACAATTTACACAGCTCGTGATATATACGCATTGTTTATACAAATTGTGGTTCAGGAGAGTAATCAGATGATTAAGGATCCATACGCAGGCACTGAATTGAGGCTAAGGGCAATATTTGAACTCATTATAAACGCAATACATGACACCCTAGGCACCTAGAGGGATTGTGGACCTCATCCTCCTTTGTGACATAATAATGGAGGCCTATCAAAGCCCCTTCCTTCCTCTCCAGATGGATTAATCTGCTTGCGTCCCAAATGGCACCATAGGGCTCTTGGCAAAGGCAGTGCACTAAATAGGGATAGGATGCCATTTGGGACATATACAGAGACTACCTTCCACTGTTAATGGACCAACCCTTTCAACATCTCAAGTGGTTCCTTTTAATGTGGCTGGATGGGAAAGGGCATTTTGTGTATTTTCAATCTGAATACCCTTGATACCCGTCGGTTTCTCTCAATCTTTCTCTTTTAGAGTAAACAGCACCTAAAAGGAGGGGATGGTAAGTGAAGGAGTGGTGGGGGAGTGAAACAAGCAAGTCTTTAATTGTGCTCTCTCTCTCTCTCTCTCTCTCTCTCTCTCTCTCTCTCTCTCTCTCTCTCTCTCTCTCTCTCTCTCTCTCTCTCTGTGTGTGTGTTAGGATCAGAAAGAGATAGGCTGCTAGGGAACATCAACATATAGCAGAACTCTTAGAGAAAAAGTGCTATCTAGAACCTAAAAGGGTTTTTCGGCAGTCCCCATAGGAGGACCCCTGTAAGAATCCTTTTTGGTTTCAGGTATAACTCTTTTGGGTTCCATGTAAAAACCCTTTCCACAGAAGGTTGGAACCCAAAAGGGTTCTGCCTGAAACCAAAAAGGGTTCTCCTATGGGGACAGCCAAAGAACTATTTTGGAAAAGTGTGAATATAAACCAACATATACAGTGGGGTCCGGAATAATTGGATCGCTTGATAAAATAAGCAACAAAAAAATGTATAAAATACATTATACAAATACGTATTTTATTTTATTTATTGGGATCCTCATTAGCGACTGTTACAGATAGCGTCGAACAACAACATTGATGTATACGCTGATTTGGTGAGCGAGTTTATTAGCAACTGCATCGGTGACTATTAAAATCTTCCCCAACCAGAAACTATGGATTGATGGCAGCATTCGCACAAAACTGAAAGAGCGAACCACTGCTTTTAATCAGGGTAAGGCGACTGGAAACATGACGGAATACAAACAGTGTAGCTATTCCCTCCTCAAGGCGATCAAACAAGCTAAGCGTCAGTATAGAGACAAAGTAGAGTCACAATTCAATGGCTCAGACATGAGAGGTATGTGGCAGGGCCTACAGTCAATCATGGACTACAAAAAGAAAACAAGCACCGTCGCAGACCCCGATGTCTTGCTCCCAGTCAAACTAAACAGCTTCTTTGCTCGCTTTGAGGACAATACAGTGCCACCGACACGGCCCGCAACCAAAATCTGCGAGCTCTCCTTCAACTCAGCCAACGTGAGTAAAACATACAAACATGTTAACCCTCGCAAGGCTGCTGGCCCAGACTAGTCTGCTCAGAGCATGCGCAGACCAGCTGGCTGGTGTGTTTACGGACATATTCAATCAATCCCTATCTCAGTCTGCTGTTCCCACACGCTTCAAGGCCAACATTGTTCCTGTTCCCAAGAAAGCTAAGGTAACTGAGCTAAATGACCAATAACCCGTAGCACTCACTTCCGTTATCATGAAGTGCTTTGAAAGACTAGTCAGGGATCATATCATCTCCACCCTGCTGATCCTCAGCACTGGGGCCTAACAGGGGTGCATTCTCAGCCCTCTCTTGTACTCCCTGTTTACCCATGACTTCGTGGCCATGCACGCCTCCAACTCAATCATCAAGTTTGCAGATGACATTACAGTGGTAGGATTGACTACCAACAATGATGAGACAGCCCACATGGAGGAGGTGAGGGCCCTCAGACTGTGGTGTCAGGAAAATAACCTCACACTCAACGTCAACAAAACAAAGGAGATGATCGTGGACTTCAGGAAACAGCAGAGGGAGCATCCCCTATCCACATCGACGGGACAGTAGTGGAGAAGGTGGAAAGTTTTAAGTTCCTCGCCGTACACATCACGGACAAACTGAAATGGTCCACCCACACAGACACCGTGGTGAAGAAGGTGCAACAGCGCCTCTTCAACCTCAGGAGGCTGAAGAAATTTGGCTTGTCATCAAAAACACTCACAAACTTTTACAGATGCACAATCGAGAGCATCCTGTCGGACTGTATCACTGCCGGCAACTGCTCCGCCCACAACTGTAAGGCTCTCCAGAGGGTAGTGAGGTCTGCACAATGCATCACCGGGGGCTAACTACCTGTTTTTCGCGATGCGGATCCTGTGTTCTGCCTTACAACCAGTGCCACGGAATGGTTCCCATGCAGCGACCCAAAAAACGACTCAGAAAAAGAGGGAAACGAAGCGGTCTTCTGGTCAGACTCCGGAGACGGGCACATCGTGCACCACTCCCTAGCATTCTTCTTGCCAATGTCCAGTCTCTTGACAACAAGGTTGATGAAATCCGAGCAAGGGTAGCATTCCAGAGGGACATCAGAGACTGTAACGTTCTCTGCTTCACGGAAACATGGCTAACTGGAGAGACGCAATCCGAAGCGGTGCAGCCAGCGGGTTTCTCCACTCATCGCGCCGACAGAAACGAACATCTTTCTGGTAAGAAGAGGGGCGGGGGCGTATGCCTTATGGCCAACGTGACATGGTGTGATGAAAGAAACATACAGGAACTCAAATCCTTCTGTTCACCTGATTTAGAATTCCTCACAATCAAATGTAGACCGCATTATCTACCAAGAGAATTCTCTTCGATTATAATCACAGCCGTATATATCCCCCAAGCAGACACATCGATGGCTCTGAACAAACTTTATTTAACTCTCTGCAAACTGGAAACGATTTATCCGGAGGCTGCATTCATTGTAGCTGGGGATTTTTACAAGGCTAATCTGAAAACAAGACTCCCTAAATTTTATCAGCATATCGATTGCGCAACCAGGGTGGAAAGACCCTGGATCATTGTTACTCTAACTTCCGCGACGCATATAAGGCCCTGCCCCGCCCCCTTTCGGAAAAGCTGACCACGACTCCATTTTGTTGATCCCTGCCTACAGACAGAAACTAAAACAAGAAGCTCCCACGCTGAGGTCTGTCCAACGCTGGTCCGACCAAGCTGACTCCACACTCCAAGACTGCTTCCATCAGTGTGGACTGGGAGATGTTTCGTATTGCGTCAGACAACAACATTGACGAATACGCTGATTCGGTGTGCGAGTTCATTAGAACGTGCGTTGAAGATGTCGTTCCCATAGCAACGATTAAAACATTCCCTAACCAGAAACCGTGGATTGATGGCAGCATTCGTGTGGAACTGAAGGCGCGAACCACTGCTTTTAATCAGGGCAATGTGTCTGGTAACATGACTGAATACAAACAGTGCAGCTATTCCCTCCGCAAGGCTATCAAACAAGCTAAGCGCCAGTACAGAGACAAAGTAGAATCCCAATTCAACGGCTCAGACACAAGAGGCATGTGGCAGGGTCTACAGTCAATCACGGACTACAGGAAGAAACCCAGCCCAGTCACGGACCAGGATGTCTTGCTCCCAGGCAGACTAAATAACTTTTTGCCCGCTTTGAGGACAATACAGTGCCACTGACACGGCCTGCAACGAAAACATGCGGTCTCTCCTTCACTGCAGCCGAAGTGAGTAAGACATTTAAACGTGTTAACCCTCGCAAGGCTGCAGGCCAAGACAGCATCCCCAGCCGTGCCCTCAGAGCATGCGCAGACCAGCTGGCCGGTGTGTTTACGGACATATTCAACCAATCCCTACACCAGTCTGCTGTTCCCACATGCTTCAAGAGGGCCACCATTGTTCCTGTTCCCAAGAAAACTAAGGTAACTGAGCTAAACGACTACCGCCCCGTAGCACTCACATCCGTCATCATGAAGTGCTTTGAGAGACTAGTCAAGGACCATATCACCTCCACCCTACCTGACACCCTTGACCCACTCCAATTTGCTTACCGCCCAAATAGGTCCACAGACGATGCAATCTCAACCACACTGCACACTGCCCTAACCCATCTGGACAAGAGGAATACCTATGTGAGAATTCTGTTCATCGACTACAGCTCGGCATTCAACACCATAGTACCCTCCAAGCTCGTCATCAAGCTCGAGACCCTGGGTCTCGACCCCGCCCTGTGCAACTGGGTACTGGACTTCCTGACGGGCCGCCCCCAGGTGGTGAGGGTAGGCAACAACATCTCCTCCCCGCTGATCCTCAACACTGGGGCCCCACAAGGGTGCGTTCTGAGCCCTCTCCTGTACTCCCTGTTCACCCACGACTGCGTGGCCACGCACGCCTCCAACTCAATCATCAAGTTTGCGGACGACACAACAGTGGTAGGCTTGATTACCAACAACGACGAGACGGCCTACAGGGAGGAGGTGAGGGCCCTCGGAGTGTGGTGTCAGGAAAATAACCTCACACTCAACGTCAACAAAACTAAGGAGATGATTGTGGACTTCAGGAAACAGCAGAGGGAACACCCCCATCCACATCGATGGAACAGTAGTGGAGAGGGTAGCAAGTTTTAAGTTCCTCGGCATACACATCACAGACAAACTGAATTGGTCCACTCACACAGACAGCATCGTGAGGAAGGCGCAGCAGCGCCTCTTCAACCTCAGGAGGCTGAAGAAATTTGGCTTGTCACCAAAAGCACTCACAAACTTCTACAGATGCACAATCGAGAGCATCCTGGCGGGCTGTATCACCGCCTGGTATGGCAACTGCACCGCCCTCAACCGTAAGGCTCTCCAGAGGGTAGTGAGGTCTGCACAACGCATCACCGGGGCAAACTACCTGCCCTCCAGGACACCTACACCACCCGATGCTACAGGAAGGCCATAAAGATCATCAAGGACATCAACCACCCGAGCCACTGCCTGTTCACCCCGCTGTCATCCAGAAGGCGAGGTCAGTACAGGTGCATCAAAGCTGGGACCGAGAGACTGAAAAACAGCTTCTATCTCAAGGCCATCAGACTGTTAAACAGCCACCACTAACATTGAGTGGCTACTGCCAACACACTGTCAATGACACTGACTCTACTCCAGCCACTTTAATAATGGGAATTGATGGGAAATGATGTAAATATATCACTAGCCACTTTAAACAATGCTACCTTATATAGTGTTGCTTACCCTACATTATTCATCTCATATGCATACGTAGATACTGTACTCTATATCATCGACTGCATCCTTATGTAATACATGTATCACTAGCCACTTTAACTATGCCACTATGCCATACTCATCTCATATGTATATACTGTACTCGATATCATCTACTGTATCTTGCCTATGCTGCTCTGTACCATCACTCATTCATATATCCTTATGTACATATTCTTTATCCCCTTACACTGTGTATAAGACAGTAGTTTTTTTTGTTGGAATTGTTAGTTAGATTACTTGTTCGTTATTACTGCATTGTCGGAACTAGAAGCACAAGCATTTCGCTACACTCGCATTAACATCTGCTAACCATGTGTATGTGACAAATACAATTTGATTTGATTTGATTTGATTTGATTTGCCATTCAGGACACCTACACCACCCGATGTCACAGGAAGGCCAAAAAGATCATCAAGGACAACAACCACCCAAGCCACTGCCTGTGGATGAACATAATACTTTACTGAGAAACCAGCAGGGATCACCCAGATCGAGAATGTTGTAACCCACCAAGGAGCACTTCTAGGGCGGCAGCAAGAACAACTCTTCCAGATATCAGAATCCCTCCTGGCACTTACCGACTCCCTCCATCCACAGTCCAACAGCAACCCAGGAGGAGCCAATGCCCAAGTCTCATCACCCAGTGCTACAGGCATCTCTGTAGTTCCTCCAGGAAACCTGCTCTGGGAACCCAAGATCCCAGCCCCCAAGCGGTATGACGGCCACCCGGAAGGATGCAAGGGTTTCTTCACCCAGTGCTCTCTGGTGTTCGAGCTACAGTCCTCCTCGTTCCACAATGATCGGGCCATGATCGCCTTCATGATCTCTCTACTCTCAGGCAAGGCCCTGGCGCGGCAATGGCGGTGTGGGAACAGCAGCCACCATCCTGCAGCTCCATCTTAACCTTCACTGCCGAGCTGTGTCGAGTCTTCGACCACCAAGTGGGCAGACGAGTAGCGGCCAGCCTACTGTTCCACATCCGCCATGGGGCCAGACCAGTGGCTGACTTCGCCATTAAGTTCCACACCCACGCCACCGAGAGTGGGTGGAATACGGACTGGTAACTTTCCACCAGGGATTGTCTAACTCCATCAATAGTGAACTGGCCTCTTGGGAACTGGGAGAGGAACTTGAGTCCCTGATAACGCTGGCAATCAGGATTGACAACGCGTGAGACAGTGCTTTTTTGACACCACCCCAGTATCCCGGATTCCTGAGCACCCCAAGCCCCCCGAACCCAGCATTGAGGTGCCCATGCAGCTGGGACGCACACGTCTGAGTTCACAGGAGCATGACAGGTGCATGTGCGATGGCTGCTGCCTCTAATGTGGAGGTCTCAGCCATCTCTGTGCTACATGCCCAGAGCTGACGGGAAACGCCAGGGCTCGCCAGGACAAGGGGAGACCCTGACAAGCTGTGCAGTTACCCCCCAGCTACCCAGTCCAGGTCTGTCACTACCTGCAACCCTCCATTGGGACAAATATCAGCACCAGATTCAAGACTTTGTGGACTTCAGGGCCACAGATAATTTCACTGATCAAGACTTCGCCAGAGAATTACAAATCCCCTGCGTGAAATGTCCGATCCCTCTGCAGATTCAAGCCGTCGATGGACGCCCCATTGGAATATCAGACCAAGCCCATTCTACTGCAGGTTAGGGTGAATCACTCAGAGTCTCTTAGTTTTCTTTTGATCACAGCTCCCAAGATACCCCTTATCCTATGGTACCCCTGGCTAGTGCTACATAGCCCACTACTCTCCTGGTCCACGGGACACCTACTAGATTGGGGTAAGAACTGTCAGACTAAATGTCTAAGACCCCCCACCTAGAGCCTCGCCGTGTACGCCTGCATCCATTGAAGACCAAGACTTCTCTGCTCTCCCTCCCGAATACTTCGACCTCCAATTCTTCAACAAATTGGACCTCCACAACACTTACAATCTGGTGAGAATCAGGGAGGGAGATGAATGGAAAACTGCCTTTAACACCACTAGTGGCCACTCTAAGTATCTAGTCATGCCATTTGGATTAACTCACCAGCAGTCTTCCAAGCATTGGTCAATGACACTCTTAGGGATATGTTGAATCGGTTTGTCATTTTTTTTTTACCTCGATGACATCCTGATCTTCTCCAAGACCCTTTCAGAAACACATCCTGCATGTTTGCCAAGTCCTGAGACGCCTCCTGCAGAGTCAACTATACGTCAAGATTGAGAGGTGTGAGTTCCATGTATCCCAAGCCTCTTTCCTGGGCAACATTATCTCTACCGCCGGCATCCAAATGGACCCTGTTAAGGTTAGGGCGGTCACTGACTGGCCCTGTCCCACCTCACTCAAACAAGTCCAGAGGTTCCTCGGGTTTTCCCATTTTTACAGGCATTTTATACTGAACTTTGGTGCGGCGGCAGTGCCTCTCACGGCCCTAAAACGTATGTCCCAGACACATTTTGGCTGGAGCCCCGAGGCTGACAGGGCATTCACGGAGCTCAAGGGATGTATCACCTCCCGGACCCATCCTCGTTCATCCTGATCCTACTCTTGCCTTTGTGGTAGAGCAAGGGTGGGCCTTTCACAGCGGAATGAGGGGGACAAGAGAATGCACCCATGTGCCTTTCTTTCCGAGCGGTTCTCGCCAGCGGAACGCAACCGGGAGCTCTTGGCAGTCAAGTGGGCCCTTGAGGGGTGGAGACACTGGTTGGAGGTGGAACCTCATCCTTTCGTGATCTGGACAGACCATAAGATCTTGGTCTCCATTCAAAAACCCAGGAGGTTGAATGCTAGCCAGGCTAGGTGGGATCTGGTTTTTAACAGGTTCAACTTCACTCTAGCCTATTGCCCAGGATCCAAGAATCAGAAAGCAGATGTCCTGTCATGCCAACCCAATGTCTCTAACGAGGAGAGTGACTCCGAGCCCATCATCTCCAGCTCCCAAATTTTGGCTCCTGTGTTATGGTATGGAGTATAGGGACCACGGTATGACAAGCCCAGTCCCACTAACAGACTTTATGTTCCGCGATCAACCCGTTCTCAAATGCTACAATGGGGACACTTCTCTAAATTAACTGGGCATCCAGGGGTTAATTTGAACACTGGAGTTCCTGAGGCAGAAATTCTGGTGGCCCAACATGATTGAGGATGTGAGATTGTTGCGGCCTGTTCCACCTGTGCCCAAAGCAAGTCCTCACGACAGCGACCGTTTGGGTTGCTCCAAACTCTGCCTATCCCCAGCCGGCCCTGGTCCCACCTGTCCGTAGACTTTATCACAGGGTAACCTCCATCCCAAGGGCTTACCACTGTCCTGGTGGTCTTTGATCGGTCCTCCAAGGCAACCCATTACATTGCCTTACCCAAGTTTCCCTCAGTGAAGGAGACCGTTGAACTCATGAGTACACATGTCGTTTGACTACACAGACTTCCCCAGGACATTGTCTAAGATCGTGGGCCCCAGTTCATCGCACAGTATTGGAAAGCCTTCTGCTCCCTGTTGGGGCCGTCGGTGAGTCTCCCCTAGGGCTTCCGCTGACAGTCGAATGGGCATACGGATCGGGCCGACCAGGACCTGGAGAAGTTCCTCCAATGTTTCGTCTCCACCCAGGCATGTAACTGGAGCGAGTTCCTCATCTGGGCGGAGTATGCTCACAACACATTGACGAACTCGTCCACTGGACGGTCACTGTTTGAGTGTCAGTTCTTGAACAACAGGCCCGAAGTGGGGGTGCCGTCAGCCGAGGCGTTCATTCAATGATGTCGCCGCACCTGGATCAGAGCGCGATACTCATTGTAGCGATCCTCCTTGCATCTGCCCGACACCAACACCAAGCAAACCGGCACCGAAGGACTCTTCGGCTCCACCGACGGGGTCAACGAGGGTGGCTGTCCACCCATGATCTTCCCTTAAAGATGGACTCGCAGAAGCTAGCTCCATGCTACATAGGACCAATCAAGAACCTGAGTCGCATCAACACAGTCACCTATCGTCTCCAGCTTCCCAGGTCTATGAGGGTCTGTCCATCCTTCCATGTCTCCCACCTCAAGCTGGTTAGGAAAGGTCCCTTCTCAGCCCCCACATCTACCCCTCCTTGACTTGACGATGGTACAGTGTCCGTTGGAGGCTTGTCGGGTCCGAGGCACACTGCAGTGCCTGGTGGATTGAGAGGGCTACGGGACTCATTTGGGACTTTAACCAACTACGTGGTGGTTGCCCTGGCTCCACGACTGGAGCCGCTCCTAGAAGGGGTGGTACCATCATGGTTCCACGTGTCACCAGAGGGCAGCAGAGACTGTCCTAGAGATGTTAATGACACCCAGGTGTGTCCTATTTACTCATGATTTCCCTGTTAAAAGAGGTGTGTTTTCTTTTGTCTGTTGCTGAAGCTTGAAGTATGTGCCGTGTGCGTTTGTCTCTTGAGTGTTTATTGTTTTCCCAGCGTTACTGTGATCCTTCCACTACCGTTTCTCATTAACCTGTTATGGCTGCAATCCCGATATCGGGATCGATATGACAACTACCAGTGAAAATAGAGGGCGCCAAATTCAAACCACAGAAATCTCATAATTACAATTCCTAAAACATACGTGCCCGATTTCAAACAGGCTTTTCAGCGAAAGCACTACAAACGATTATGTTAGGTCTCCACCAAACCACAATAAGCACAGCCATTTTCCAGCAAAATATAGTCACTAACCTTGAATTATCTTCATCAGATGACACATTACTAAAGTGGCTAGTGATCCATTTCTAAAAGGTGCCAGTGATTCCTATTCTATGTCTATAGGCATACGCCTCTGGTGTGCTAGTGATGGCTGTTTAACAGTCTGAAGGCCTTGAGATAGAAGCTGTTTTTCAATCTCTCTGTCCCAGCTTTGATGCACTGACCTTGCCTTCTGGATGATAGAAGGGTGAAAAGGCAGTGTCTCGGGTGGTTGATGTCCCGTACAGTTCTGCAAGGCTCTGAATAACTGATTTTCAAACTCTCTTACCTGATCGTGATGGATTTTTTGACACAAAGCGATACTTTGGGATAAAGCCCTCAAAGCTTTTTTGCTGCTGTTTTCCCTGACTTGTTTCTGGTGGTTTAGGCTTGTGCAAATGTATCTAAAATAACTCAAATGTACTCGTAGCCCCCTCTGCTTTTCTCTAAATGCACATAGTCAATTGAAATAATCTCAAAAGGGGCTGTAAACCCATACATTTTGCATTGAGTCCCTAGTTATTACACTGGGTTTGTTTTGTATGATACACTTACACACTTTAGACATAAAGAATCAGGTCACACGTTTCATCCCTGAGTTTAATACCCCATTTATTTTGCTGCCCGAGTACCTGACAGACATCTTCCACATGTTGTTCAAATGACTGACTAAAAATAAGCACATCATCCAAATATGGTATACAGATTCTATATCTTATACTCTCTAATCTTTCCTCCGTGCTTTGTTGGAAGGCAGAGCGACTGTTAAATAAGCCAAAGGGAATTCTGTTCCATTCACATAAGGCCCAAGGAGTGCTGAAGGCAGTGTACTTTCTGGACTCCTCTCCCACAAAGCCTTGGTGGTCTGCCTTTCCTTGATCTAAAACTGTAAACCAGAAGTTTCCTCCCAAACCATCAAGTTTCCTGTATACGGGGTATGGGATGACTGTCCAGAATAGTCTTCTTGTTCAGTCCCCTGTAAACAACACAAAGTCTTAAACTGCTATCCTTTTTCCGTATGCAGACCAGAGGTGAATCGTATGATGAATTCTACTGATTAAGCTTTTGTTCAGGAGCCCCTGGAGGTGGATTTTCACCTCAGCATTCAAGGGATGTGGCACACCATTGTATAGCTTTGTCGCTGGTATGTTATCAGTACATTTTTTTCTCCATTTGATTTTCAATGCACCCTATATGATCTTTGGCAAAAATGGCTGATTCCTCTTGAGTATGTGTTTGACTAATTATTGTTGTTCTTGATTCAAGTGCTGTACATCTACAGGTGGGTCTGACCACTCTATGTGACCAGTGTCTAGGTCAGGCTCTGGTGGGGATCTGTCCTGAACCTGTGCTACAGTAACCCTTTCTCCACTTGGCACAGGAACCGGGTGACACGCTACCACTCTCTGTAAAGTCCCTATCACTGTTTGTCTTGGTAAGGTAATGTCATGTTAGGTAGTATTCACTGTTGCAATGTCAACTTTTCGAGATGGGCGTTTCAATGTTTTCATGACCTGACTTTGTAGATCCAGGCCCCAGATCACGCTCACATCTGGTTCAAATAACAACATGTCAGAACTGAAGGGGACCTCTCTTCATTTTGTTTGTCCACCTGGAATGACAATGTTACATATGCCTGCTGTAAGGAAGCATTCCTTCGTGTACTTTGAGTGCTGAAGCAGATTGAGTAGAGTCTTTGCCTTGCCCTGTCCTAGCTTAAGTGCATTTCTTAGCATTACATCAGCTCTGAGGGCTCATTGTTACTTTTTGTTATTACTATTTCTTCAACAACATTAAACCCAATGATTGATTTCTCCAGTCTTTCATTTGAGACTAATATAGGAATCCTCAATTTTTTTCCTGCAATGACATCAGCTTTGGGATCAAGCAAACCAAAACAAAATCTCCATCCAACTCAGAAAGGGAATTTGGGTACCATTGGCTGCCCTCAGATCCAGTTTCTCTGTATTGCCCATAATTTCTGTCAGTGGTCTAATTTGTGTATGTGGCAAATGCCGTCTTCTCCTTTCCAAGTTATGATACATCCTTGATTCCCTGTGTCCCCAATGTCAGGGGTGCATACTGGCGGCAGAGAAATCAGACGCAGGAGAGCAGAACTGTGTTTCCAATGGCTAAGTTTGATTATCAAAACCCACCGGATACAGAACAATAAAATACATGGGTACATAACCCGACGCACACCAGAACACAACGTGCACAAGCACTGACAACAAACAATTACGGGAACAGAGGGTTAAAAACAAACCATGTAAGTGATGGAATTGGAACCAGGTGTGATGGAAGACAAGACAAAACCAATGGAAAATAAAAAGTGGTCGACTGCCGAATGCCGCCCGAACAAGGAGAGGGACAGACTTCGGCGGAAGTCGTGACACGGATGGCTTCCTATATCTCCTCCGCGCGCCTGAACCAGTCGTCCACCGCAGGAACCTCGGTCTGACCCTGATGCCAAGGCGCCAGAACCGGCTGGTACCCCAGTAGGCCCTGGAAGGGAGAGATGTTAGTGGAGGAGTGGCGGAGCAAGTTCTGTGAAATCTTGGCCCAGGGCGCGTACGCTGCCCACTCCCCCGGCCGGTCCTGGCAATAGGACCGCAGAAACCTACCTACATACTGGTTCACTCTCTCTACCTGCCAATTACTCTCAGGGTGAAAACCTGAAGTAAGGCTGATCGAGACCCCCAGACACTCCATGAACGCCTTCCAGACACTAGACGTGAACTGGTCACCCCGATCAGACACTATATCCTCAGGCACCCCGTAGTGCCGGAAGACGTGTGTAAACAGGGCTTCCGCAGTCTGTAGGGCCATAGGGAGACCAGTCAGAGGAATGAGATGACAGGACTTAGAGGAGCGATCCACAACGACCAGGATCGCCACCAGTACCTCCCGCTCAAACAGCACACTGTCCGACCGATCCCAGGGTGACCAGAGAAGGGTGACGTGTGGGCCCAATAGATCAACCAGTCACGGACAGCAGACGGGACGCCCAGCTGGACACTGGACTGGAGCGGGCTTTGCACGTAACGCCTGCTCAATGTCCGTGTCCAGTTCCCACACTACCGGCGCCACCAGGCAGGAGGCGGGGAGTATGGGAGTGGGATCCATGGGCCGCTCCTCTGTGTCATACAGCCGGGACAATGCGTCTGCCTTCACGTTCTGGGAGCCTGGTCTGTAGGACAGGGTAAACACAAAACAGGTGAAAAACATGGCCCACCTTGCCTGGCGAGGGTTCACTCTCCTCGCTGCCTGGATGTACTCCAGATTGCGGTGGTCAGTCCAGATGATAAAGGGAGTCTAGCCCTCTCAAGCCAGTGTCTCCACTCCTTCAAGGCCTTGATGACAGCAAACAGTTCCCGGTCCCCCACATCATAGTTTCGCTCCGCCGGGCTGAGCTTCTTCGAGAAGAAGGCACAGGGGCGGAGCTTCAGTGGCGTACCCGAGCCCTGAGAGAGCACCACTCCTATCCCAGCCTCGGATGGGTCCACCTCCACTATGAACGCCAAAGATGGATCCGGGATGGGCCAGCACGGGAGCCGAGGTAAATAGAGCCCTCAGGTGACTAAAAGCCCTGTCCGCCTCAACCGACCACTGCAAACGTACCGGGCCCCCCTTCAGCAGTGAGGTAATGGGAACCGATACCTGACCAAACCCTGGATAAACCTCTGGTAGTAGTTGGCAAACCCTAAGAACTGCGCACCTCCTTTACCGTGGTGGGAGTCGGCCAATTACGCACGGCTGAAATGTGGTCACTCTCCATCTCCACCCCTGCGGTGGAAATGCGATATCCTAGGAAGGAGACGGATTGCTGGAAAAACAAGCATTTCTCAGCCTTGACGTACAGGTCATGCTCCAACAGGCAACCAAGCACCCTGCGCACCAGGGACACATGCTCGGCGCATGTAGCGGAGTATATCAGAATGTCATCAATATACACCACTACACCCTGCACCACAACCCGACACACACCAGAACATAACGTGCACAAGCACTGACAACAAACAATTACGGACAAGGACATGGGGGGGAACAGAGGGTTTAAAACACAACATGTAAGTGATGGAATTGGAACCAGGTGTGATGGAAGACAAGACAAAACCAATGGAAAATGAAAAGTGGAACGGCGATGGCTAGAAGGTCGGTGACGTCGACCGCGAATGCCGCCGGAACAAGGAGAGGGACAGACTTCGGCGGAAGTCGTGACACCCATAGTGCTTGTCTTCTCCTTTCCTCAGTTATGATGGATACCTGAGCCCCTGTGTCCCATAGTGCTTGTCTTCTCCTTTCCTCAGTTATGATGGATACCTGAGCCCCTGTGTCCCATAGTGCTTGTCTTCTCCTTTCCTCAGTTATGATGGATACCTGAGCCCCTGATTCCCATAGTGCTTGTCTTCTCCTTTCCTCAGTTATGATGGATACCTGAGCCCCTGATTCCCTTAGTGCTTGTCTTCTCCTTTCCTCAGTTATGATGGATACCTGAGCCCCTGATTCCCATAGTGCTTGTCTTCTCCTTTCCTCAGTTATGATGGATACCTGAGCCCCTGATTCCCATAGTGCTTGTCTTCTCCTTTCCTCAGTTATGATGGATACCTGAGCCCCTGATTCCCATAGTGCTTGTCTTCTCCTTTCCTCAGTTATGATGGATACCTGAGCCCCTGATTCCCATAGTGCTTGTCTTCTCCTTTCCTCAGTTATGATGGATACCTGAGCCCCTGATTCCCATAGTGCTTGTCTTCTCCTTTCCTCAGTTATGATGGATACCTGAGCCCCTGTGTCCCATAGTGCTTGTCTTCTCCTTTCCTCAGTTATGATGGATACCTGAGCCCCTGTGTCCCATAGTGCTTGTCTTCTCCTTTCCTCAGTTATGATGGATACCTGAGCCCCTGATTCCCATAGTGCTTGTCTTCTCCTTTCCTCAGTTATGATGGATACCTGAGCCCCTGATTCCTCAGTTATGATGGATACCTGAGCCCCTGATTCCCATAGTGCTTGTCTTCTCCTTTCCTCAGTTATTTAAGTGCTTGTCTTCTCCTTTCCTCACCTGATTCCCTGTGTCCACTTTGTGCTTGTCTTTACAATTCCTCAGTTATGATGGATACCTGAGCCCCTGTGTCCCATAGTGCTTGTGTCATGGGACACCTGAGCCCCTGTGAGTAGTGTCTTCTCCTTTCCTCAGTTTGATGGATACCTGAGCCCCTGATTCCCATAGTGCTTGTCTTCTCCTTTCCTCAGTTATGATGGATACCTGAGCCCCTGATTCCCATAGTGCTTGTCTTCTCCTTTCCTCAGTTATGATGGATCATAGTGCTTGTCTTCTCCTTTATGGACACAATGATTCCCTTCAACTCTGAGTGCTTGTCTTCTCCTTTCCTCAGGTATGATGGATACCTGCATCTGCTTGCAACACTGTGTCCCATAGTGCTTGAACTAGATGGATACCTGAGCCCCTGATTCCCATAGTGCTTGTCTTCTCCTTTCCTCAGTTATGATCCTGAGCCCCTGATTCCCATAGTGCTTGTCTTCTCCTTTCCTCAGTTATGATGGATACCTGAGCCCCTGATTCCCATAGTGCTTGTCTTCTCCTTTCCTCAGTTATGATGGATACCTGAGCCCCTGATTCCCATAGTGCTTGCGTCTTTACGTCCTACATTTAACACCACACTTTGTGCTACATTACAATGTCCTAGGTTAGCTGGAGTAGTTGGCTCCCACTCTCTCTGTGTCATGGGACAAGGTGAGTTGTGTTCTTTCATTTTGCAGGAAAGGTGAGTCTTGCATGTATGTTGGGACTGTTTCCAATGATCCTGTTGGCACACTTTGGAACAATAGGCATCTTTAGGACACAATGAACACAACTTCAACTCTGAGGTTCTCCCTCCCTTTGCACTGCATCTGCTGCAACACTGGATGGAACTAGATGTATCTGAGGTCACTCCCTGTTCCATGGTTGTAACCCCCAGGCGTTTCCCAATGGCTGTGCATTGCGCCTGATTCTACATCCTACTACCCAATTTTCTTTCTTTTTTATTTAACCGTTATTTAACTAGGCTATGGTTATCACTGCCACATTTGTAGCAATGCTGGCAAGTCTGATGACCAGTCTGTTGACCAGTCTGTTGACCAGTCTGATGACCAGTCTGTTGACCAGTCTGATGACCAGTCTGATGACCAGTCTGTTGACCAGTCTGATGACCAGTCTGTTGACCAGTCTCATGACCAGTCTGATGACCAGTCTGTTGACCAGTCTTATGACCAGTCTGTTGACCAGTCTGATGACCAGTCTGTTGACCAGTCTGATGACCAGTCTGTTGACCAGTCTGATGACCAGTCTGATGACCAGTCTGTTGACCAGTCCTATGACCAGTCTGTTGACCAGTCTGTTGACCAGTCTGATGACCAGTCTGTTGACCAGTCTGATGACCAGTCTGTTGACCAGTCTGTTGACCAGTCTGATGACCAGTCTGTTGACCAGTCTGTTGACCAGTCTTATGACCAGTCTGTTGACCAGTCTTATGACCAGTCTGTTGACCAGTCTGATGACCAGTCTGTTGACCAGTCTCACAACAACTTTTTATTTTCTCTCTATTGGCTGTACTTGGTTTTCTGTTGGTTGATTCCTAACTGAACTGTCACTGTGGCCCTGCACTAACTGTACTAATGATGCTACAGTACCTGACAGGTCACTTCATTGATTTCTTCATTGCTCGCATCAATTTTCCTCAGGAAGGGATTGTATTTATTTAGTTTTTGGACTGTGGTCTTTGGGGGCTCTGCCTGTGCACATTCCTCTCCCCGCCATCCCATTTATCCTCACTGCACTGCGTTCACTCGTGTGGGTGTGCATTTATTAGAAACCCTGGCCTTTTACATTTTCTCTACCAACAGTTCCCACCATCACTGGTGGTAATATTCTGGAGATGCACTCTCATCTCCGCCCTGACTTTATCATTTGTTAATCCAGTAACAATGGCCTGCAGGCATTGGCTCTTATAACTAACTCTGTGCCATATTTCAGTCCTGACTGGGCATGAGCAGAGGTTGATAACACTTTCTGTCTCAGGTCGAAGACTCTAACTAGGAAGTCCAAGGCGGACTCTCCCCACTCTTGTGTTGCCATAGTCAACTTGTGTTACAATTCAGTGGCGTCCTTCTCTGCGTAATGTGTCCTCAAGATTTGCCTTAGTGTGTGAGACTGCATTCACCGTAAACATATGTCAGCGAGTGTGTGTGTGTGTGTGTGTGTGTGTGCGTGCGTGCGTGTAGCGTGCTTTTGAGTATTGAGCCCCTCTCATGGGCTTCCTGGCTGTAATAATTAAACCACCCTACAACATTGAGCTCCACTCACTGTGGAGAGAGAGAGAGAGAGAGAGAGAGAGAGAGAGAGAGAGAGAAAATGGGTGAGGAAGAAGGGAGAAAGAAAACACAGAGAGGGGAGAGAGGGAGAGGGAGACAGAAAGCCAGTTGGTACAGACACAGAGAGAGCGAGAGAGAGACAGAGAGCGAGAAAGGAGAGTGAGACAGAAAGCAAAATACACACACAGAGAGAGAAAAGAGAGAGAGCGAGAGCGAGAGAGAGAGAGAGAGAGAGAGAGAAAAGAAAGAGAGAGAGAGAGAGAGAGAGAGATGGAGAGATGGAGAGATGAAAGATGGCAGTCGCTGGTTTCCTCGGCCCAGCCCTGCCTGAGTAATGTGTAATGCTCAGCCGTGTGCAGCAACAGCTATCACGTTATTTGCAGCCAAGGACTTTTTGAGTACATCCCAAATGGCACCATATTCCCTTTGTAGTGCACTACTTTTAACCAGGGCTCATAGGGCTCTTGTCAAAGGTAGTGCACTATATAGGGAATATGATGCCTTTTGGAACACACAGAATTTATCAGCCAGTAATGAGCAGGGAGCCAATGGCCTGTACTCTGAAGCCCACTCATTCACTCACTGCATTAAACAACAGGCAGCACAGCAAGGCCAGTCTGTCGTTTCAGAAACAAAGCAATCACTTTCTACTTTCTCTGTATTTTCAACGCTCTGACCGGTTCTGATGATCATGTGTGTGTGTGTGTGTGTGTGTCAGAGCGAGAAGTAAAGCCCTTATTAATGTGAATGTAGTTTCTGACTCCAAACACAAACACCTACATATAGAACTGTCATGACTCACCGCACACCTCTCCTCCATTCAGCAATACATTTGTCTGTCTCTACATGAAGCAAGTAGCACAAACACCAGACATTAAGCGCAGGAAACACTACCCCCTTGTGGTTATAAACTATAAGGGCAGAGCAGGTAATAAAAGAGCGTGCAGAACTTGCTGTCATAGAGAAAATGAGATGGAGAAAGGGGCAACCATAAGGAACCTTAGGGTAAGAGAAAGTATACATTGTGAACACATGAAATGCCATCATATGGATTTATTGACACATGGCCCTTTAATCAACCTGCTTCAGCCAACACCGGTCAAGGTCTTTAGTAGGCCACCGTAGTCTAAAAGAGAAGGATTAGAGGGAGTTCTTTACAACAAGTCTTTGAAAAAATACAACTAACTGGTCCTGCAGGAGTAGCACACGGTGTGTATGTACAAGCATGGAATCGATTGATTGATGAATCAGGGTATTGATACTGAAGATGTAGGATCTTAATTTGATCACTATTTTATAGATAAGAATTGGAAGGAAATGCAAAATTGTAGTGTATTCAAGGTTTTAAAGGATTTTAAAGTTTGTAATTAGCACTTTAAAATGTCAAACTTGATTTGCCCTAACAAAAAATGTATCAACCCCTGCAAAAAATGTATGCAGTTTTGGTCCAGGGTATCCTGCGCCGGCTCTGCGTGCTGTGTCTCCGGGGCCCTGGGAGGGTGCAGTGCGTCCTCTGCCTGCGCTCCGCTCGTGCCGGGCAAATGTGGGAGTGGAGCCTAAGGGAGAGGTGCGTGTAGTAAGCACTAGATCTCCCGTGCTTACCCACAGCCCGGTTCAACCTGTGCCTGCACTCTGGAGGGTCCGGGCTAGAGTAGTTGTCCGGCCTGGGGAAGTGGTGCCAAGGTTGTGCACCAGAGCTCCAGTGCTCCCCCACAGCCCGGTCCTTCAGGTGCCTCCTCCTAACACCAAGCCTCCTGAAGGTCTCCCCAGCCTGGTGGTTCCTGTGGCAGCCCCACGCACCAGGCTGTCTCTCTGTCTCCTCCCTGCAGGTGGTCCCGCCTGTCCGGCGCTGCTGCCGGAGTCTCCCGCCTGTCCGGCGCTGCTGCCGGAGCCTCCCGCCTGTCCGGCGCTGCTGCCGGAGCCTCCCGCCTGTCCGCGCTGTCCGGAGCCTCCCGGCGCTGCTGCCGGAGCATCCCGCCTGTCCGGCGCTGCCGGCGCTGTCCGGCGCTGCTGCCGGAGCATCCCGCCTGTCCGGCGCTGCTGCCGGAGCATCCCGCCTGTCCGGCGCTGCTGCCGGAGGAGCCCCTCTGCCCAGAACTGCCCCTCTGCCCAGAGCTGCCCCTCTGTCCCGAGCAGCTGTCCCACCTCTGTCCCGAGCAGCTGTCCCACCTCTGTCCGGAGCAGCTGTCCCACCTCTGTCCCGAGCAGCTGTCCCACCTCTGTCCCGAGCAGCTGTCCCACCTCTGTCCCGAGCAGCTGTCCCACCTCTGTCCCGAGCAGCTGTCCCACCTCTGTCCCGAGCTGCCCCACCTCTGTCCCGAGCTGCCCCACCTCTGTCCCGAGCTGCCCCTCTGTCCAGTGGGGTCATTGAGAAGGGTGGCCATGGTGAGAAAGCCACGGAGGCGGACAATAAGGCGGACACCAAGACAATGGTGAAGTGGGGTCCGCGTCCCGCGCCAGAGCCGCCACCGCGGACAGACGCCCACCCAGACCCTCCCCTATAGGTCAAGGTTTTGCGGCTGGAGTCCGCACCTTTGGGGGTACTGTCACGTTCTGACCTTTATTTCCTTTGTTTTGTATTTAGTTAGTATGGTCAGGGCGTGAGTTGGGTGGGCAGTCTATGTTTGATTTTCTATGATTTGGGGATTTCTATGTTTCGGCCTAGTATGGTTCTCAATCAGAGGCAGGTGTCATTAGTTGTCTCTGATTGAGAATCATACTTAGGTATCTGGGTTGCACTGTTTGTTTGTGGGTGATTGTCTATGTTGATTGCTTGTTTCAGCGCAGTTTGCATTAGCTTCACGGTTGTTCTTTCGTTTATTGTTTTTTGTATAGGGTTTCAGTGTTCAGTGTTTTCTGTATTAAAATGAATGATGAACACATACCACGCCGCATTTTGGTCCTCCGATCCATCTCGCCTCTCCTCTTCAGATGAAGAGGAGGACGACCGTGACAATAATTTCCTGATGCTGCAGGATTATTTTCCTACTGTAGTAAATTGCTCAAATTAAGATCCTACATCTGTACTGTATTTATATATATATATTGTTAACAATATATATATTTTTCCAGGTACAGTCGAAGTCGTAAGTTTACATAAACGTACACGCTGACTACACCGCTCGCGTCGCAAAATAAATGTAGAAATCTATGTTATTCAATTATTGCACCCACACTGCTCGAGTGTGTTAACGAGCGTCTGCTTTGCCAAGGGCTAAAATAGAAGTCAGTACTATTTCTGACGCAGATTGCGCTGCAAGTCCAGCCTCTCCCATCTGATTTATAGAAGCAGGTACCTACGTGTCATCTCCTCATTGGTTATATCCATATGGGTGACTGAAAGACGAACGAGGTCAGTGGCGGTAATGCACCTCATTTATGAAAGTTTCCAATCGCATTATGAAGTCAAGAGATAAAAAAGCCTGGAAGGAGGAGAGATGACTAGAAACGATTCGGATGACCATTTTATGTGTGGATTAATTGTCGGAGTAGAGGACCTTGTGCATTTCACGTAAAATAACAACTCAATGTTTATATCCCAGGACAAATTAGCTAGCAACAGCAAGATAGCTAAATATGACAAATTAGCTAGCAAGTGCAAGCTAGCTAGCTAAACTGCCATACATTTTTTTCTGCCTATAGACATAGAATAGGAATCACTGGCACCTTTTAGAAATGGATCACTAGCCACTTTAGCAATGATTCCGTATCTAGCATTACTCATCTCATATGTATAAACTCTACTCCACACTATGCTACTGTATCTTAGTCACTTTTAAATTATGTTTACGTATTGCCTCACCCATCTCATATGTATATACTATATTGTATTCAATACTACACCACCATCTCCAGCACATCAGCACTTCTTTCCAAGATGGTGTAGCAGTCGGACGTCTGTTTGTCTTATCCCGTCCCGTCCCATGTATATACAGTTGAAGTTGGAAGTTGACATACACTTAGGTTGGAGTCATTAAAACTTGTTTTTTCAACAACTCCACAAATGTCTCGTTAACAAACTATAGTTTTGGCAAGTCGGTTAGGACATCTACTTCGTGCATGACACAAGTCATTTTTCCAACAATTGTTTCCAGACATATTATTTCACTTATAATTCACTGTATCACAAGTCCAGTGGGTCAGAAGATTAGATACACTAAGTTGACTGTGCCTTTAAATAGCTTGGAAAATTCCAGAAAATTATGTCACGGTTTTAGAAGCTCCTGATAGGCTAATTGACATAATTTGAGTCAATTGGAGGTGAACCTGTGGATATATTTCAAGGCCTACCTTCAAACTCAGTGCTTTTTTGCTTGACATCACTAGAAAATCAAAACTATAGTTCATTAACAAGAAATTTGTGGAGAGGTTGAAAAACAAGTTTTAATGACTCTCTACCTAAGTGTCTGTAAACTTCCTACTTCAACTGTATGTGCATATTGTGTGTGTGTTTGTATGTGTTGGAGCATCAGTGTGCTTAGTGTGTAGGACCATGTGCTTGTGCATAGAGAGTGTGCAAAAATATGAATAAATACAAAGTTAATCTCAGCTTGTCCTTGTATCCATTTTGTTAGCTATTTAGTTAGCTATTTAGCAGTCTTATGGCATGAGTATAGAAGCTGTTCAGGAGCCTGTTGGTGTCAGACTCTTCTCTATTATAGCAAGTACTACATCTGCGGGCCTCCCGAGTGGCACAGCGGTCTAAGGCACTGCACTGCAGTGCTTGAGGCATCACTATAGACCTGGGTTTGATCCCAAGCTGTGTCACAGACAGCTGTGTAGTGCACAAATGTCCCGGCTTTGTCCGGGTTAGGAGAGGGTTTGACCGGCTGGGATTTCCTAATGCCATCTTGCTCTAGCGACTCCTTGTGGTGGGCTGGGCGCCTGCAAGCTGACTTCAGTCGCCAGCTGGACAGTGTTTCCTCCTACACATTGGTGTGGCTGGCTTCCAGGTTAAGCGAGATGTGTGACTTGGCAGGGTCGTGTTTTGGAGGATGCATGGCTCTCGACCTTCGACTCACCCGAGTCCGTAGGGAAGTTGCCGCGATGGGACAATACTGTAACTACCAATTGGACATCACGAAAAAGGGGTCAAAGTAATACTTCTCCTCTTTTAGTTTGCCTGCCTGCACTTACAGTTTAGAACCACCAGGGGACAGTGTAGACTTCAATGTTTTCTTCACCGTGAATGTGGCTGGTGCTAGCTAGGTAGAAGACATTAGCCATTCGTCCAAACAAAGAGAAGCATTTATTTTATGTTGCCCAGACTTACATAATTACAAAGAGGAGACTCTCCTGATTAAAACGGTGACCTTGTAACAGTTTTGCTTCCGTCCCTCTCTTCACCCCTACCTGGGCTCGAACCAGGGACCCTCTTACCCATCGCTCCACAAAAATCTGCGGCCCTTGCAGAGAAAGGGGAACAACTACTTCAAGGTCTCCGAGCGAGTGACGTCGCTGATTGAAATGCTATTAGCGCTCACCCTGCTAACTAGCTAGCCATTTCACACCGGTTACACCTGACTTGAAAAAAAGCTAAATATACACATTGCGAGATATTTGGCAAAATAGACAGACATGCCTACATTTCCCCCATATGAAACAATGGGAAGACCACAGAGTTCCAATATTATTTTTGTTGTTTATATTTTGTTGTTTTCATTTGAACCTCTCTGGGATATGTGGGACACTAGCGTCCTACCTGGCCAAAAGCCAGTGAAAATGCAGAGGGCCAAATTCAAATAAATTACTATAAAAATCAAACTTTCATTAAAGTTTCATCTTACACATGTAAGATACCAAATTAAAGCTACACTTGTTGTGAATCCAGCACACGCCAGATTTAAAAAAGGCTTTTCGGCGAAAGCAAACGATGCTATTATCTGAGGATAGCACCTCCGTAAACAAAGAGAGAAACCATATTTCAACCCTGCAGGCACGACGCAAAATGCAGAAATAAAAATATAATTCATGCCTTACCTTTGACGAGCTTCTTTTGTTGGCACTCCAATATGTCCCATAAACATCACAAATGGTCCTTTTGTTCGATTAATTCCGTTGATATATATCCAAAATGTCCATTTATTTGGCGCTTTTGATCCAGAAAAACACTGGTTCCAACTTGCGCAACGTGACTACAAAATATCTCAAAAGTTACCATTAAACTTTGCCAAAACATTTCAAACTACTTTTGTAATACAACTTTAGGTATTTTTTTATGTAAATAATCGATATAATTGAAGATGGGATGATCTGTGTTCAATACAGGAAGAAAACAAACTGTAGCTAGCTTTCTGGTCACGCGCCTCTATCTAACAGTACACTTGAAGTGACCCTCGTTCTGAACAGGGATACTTCTTCATTACACAAAGGAAAAACCTCAAACAATTTCTAAAGACCGTTGACATCCAGTGGAAGCGGTAGGAATTGCAAGAAGGTCCCTTAGAAATCTGGATTCCCAATGAAACCCCATTGAAAAGAGAGTGACCTAAAAATAAAAAAAATCTGAATGGTTTGTCCTCGGGGTTTTGCTTGCTAAATAAGTTCTGTTATACTCACAGACATGATTCAAACAGTTTTGGAAACTTGAGAGTGTTTTCTATGCATAGCTGATCTATGCATATCTTATCTTCTGAGGATGAGTGGCAGGCAGTTGAATTTGGGCATGCATTTCATCCAGACGTGAAAATACTGCCCCCTGTCACCAAGAAGATAATGACTAGGCATACAGGAAATTGTTTGACTGCTATGTTAAAAACTGTAGAACCACATGAATCTATAAGTGTTAGGAGCCTACAATATCTTGTCACTATATACTGTGCTATGATCGCTGATGAAGCTAGGCGCTGGAGAGATACTTCAGAGCTTCTCAGTGCACTGCCATTTTGCAAATGCAGGTCGTGGGGGCACCTGGGACACTTTTTTTGGCTTTCAGAGCCTGTGCATCTGACAATTTGTATCAGTCATTACTGCTTCTTTCTGGTACAACTTCTTTGTCAGCCTGTGAAAGATGTTAAACTTTATATCCACGAACCAATGGCATTTCTTAAAATAAGTCAACCCTGGCCACTGGAGGGATACTTTAACCTACAAATTCAAGGTGTTCTTCACGTGTCAAACTCCATGGAGGGTCGAGTGTCTGCGGGTTTTTGCTCCTCCCTTGTACTTGATTGATGAATTAAAGTGACTTATTTGTTAACCTCACCAGGTTACTTGGGACGCTAGCATCCTACCTGGCCAACATCCAGTGAAATTGCAGAGCGCCAAATTCAAAAACAGAAATATTCATTATAAAAATTAATAACACATACAAGTGTTACACATCAGTTTAAAGATGAACTTCTTGTTAATCCAACCACAGTGTCAGATTTCAAAAAGGCTTCATGGTGATTGCATACCATGCGATTATCTGGGAACAGAGCCCAGCAGACAAATCATTACAAACAGTTACCAGCCAAGTAGAGGAGTTACACAAGTCTGAAATAGCGATAAAATTAATCACTTACCTTTGATGATCTTCAAATGGTTGCATTCACAAGACTCCCATTTCCTCAATAAATGTTTGTTTTGTTCGATAAAGCCCCTGATATATCCAAAAACCTCCTTTTTGTTTGTGCGTTTTGTTCAGTAATCCACAGGCTCAAACACAGTCACAACAGGCAGATGAAAAATCCAAATAGTATCCGTAAAGTTTGTAGAAACATGTCATACGATTTTTATGATCAATCCTCAGGGTGTTTTTAGCCTAAATAATTGATAATATTTCAACAGAACAATAACGTCATCAATATAAAAGGTAAACAAAATTGCGTGCATGAAAAACCTCTGGGACACTGTAGGGTCCACTCATTCAGAGTGGTCTTACTCTCTCATTTTTCAGAATACAAGCCTGAAACAATTTCTAAAGACTGTTGACATCTAGTGGAAGTGCATAGGAAGTGCAATTTGAGTCCTAAGTCAATGGACTGTAATGGCATTCAATAGAAAACTACAAACATGAAAAAATCCCAATTCCTTGATGGATTTTTCTCAGGTTTGCGCCTGCCAAATCAGTTCTGTTATACTCACAGACATTATTTTAACAGTCCTGGAAACTTTAGAGTGTTTTCCATCCGAATCTACCAATTATATGCATATCCTAGCTTCTGGGCCTGAGTAGCAGGCAGTTTACTTTGGGCACGCTTTTCATCCGGAAGTGAAAATAGTGCCCCCTACCCTAGTGAAGTTAAGAACTCCCCTCACTCCCCTCACCTGGTTGTCTATGTCTTAATTGAAAAGAAAAACTAAAAACCCGCAGACACTAGACCATGGAATGAGTTTGACACCCCTGTTTTACTTGATCCTTTGGTCTGTAACAATATGTTTTGTGCCAATATTGCACTGATGCATCCTTGACCCAGGATTTCCCAAACCCCCCATGCATGTTTTTTATTTTTGCCCTAGCACTACATAGCTGATTCAAATAACCAATTCATTGTCAAACTTTGATTATTTGAATCACCTGTGTAGAGCACCCGGTGCAACCCCCCGGTGCAAGATTTTTTTTTGAGGAAAGAACAGTTCATTGCCGGTCCTTGATGCTTGATTCAAAACATGTGAAGAAGTTGATGATTATAATAATAGCTTATAAAAAATTGTAGACCTACATTTAGGTGTACACGTCCATGTAACATAGCCTATGCAATGTGATTATTAGGCAATAGCAGTGTGTTTGTGTGCAAGGCTGAAGAGGTAGTTCCTTATTAAATTAAATACATTTTCACAGTGTTGGCTGTAGGCCTTTTCAACACAATTACAGCGCTTTACTTGGGCAGGAGCTCACCAGAACTGAGTACCGGCATCTACTGCTTGAATTCCTGCACCTTTAAAAAAATATGTTATATCAAATGTATTGTACAGTTCCTGTACCTAAACATAAACAAAACCAGCACCAAAAATGAGTGCCAGCATCTATTTTAGTCACAAGTCAAGACTGCATTCTAACACAATACATGTACACTGAACAAATATAAACACAATGTGTAAAGTGATGGTCCCTTGTTTCATGAGCTGAAATAAAAAATCTAAGAAATGTTCCTTTATACAAAAAATGTATTTCTCTCAAATGTTGTGCACAAATTTGTTTACCTCACTCTTAGTAAGCATTCCTCCTTTGCCAAATTAATCCATCTACCTAACATGTGTGGCATATCAAGAAGCTGATTAAAAGGCATGATCATTACACAGGTGCACCTTGTGTTGGGGACAACAAAAAGGCCACTCTAAAATGTGCAGTTTTGTCACACAACACAATGCCACAGATGTCTCAAGTTTTGAGGGAGCGTGCAATTTGCCTACCTTTGTTTTAAAGAATTTGACAGTACGTCCAACCGGCCTCACAACCGCAGCCCACGTGCTGATGTCAATGTTATTAAACAGAGTGCCCCATGGTGGAGGTGGGGTTATGGTATGGACAGGCATAAGCTACTGACAATGAAAACAGTAGCATTTTATCAATGACAATTTGAATGCACAGAGATACCGTGACGAGATTCTGAGGCCCATTGTCGTGTCATTTATCCGCCGCCCTCACCTCATATTTCAGCATGATAATGCATGGCCCCATGTCACAAGGATCTGCACACAATTCCCAGAAGCTGAAAATGTCCCAGTTCTTCAATGGCCTGCATCCTCACCAGACATGTCACCCATTGAGCATGTTTGGGATGCTTTGGATCAACGTGTACAACAGCATGTTCCAGTTCCCGCCAATATCCAGTAACTTCGCACAGCCATTGAAGAGGAGTGGGACAACATTCCACAGACCACAATCCACAGCCTGATCAACTCTATATGAAGGAGATGTGTCACGCTGCATGAGGCAAATGGTGTTCACACCAGATACTATCTGGTTTTCTGATCCACACCTATACTTTTTTTGTAAGGTGTCTGTGACCAACAGTTGCATATCTGTATTCCCAGTCATGTGAAATCCACAGATTAGGACCTTATGAATTTATTTCAATTGACTGATTTCCTTATATGACCTGTAACTCAGTAACATCTTGAAATTGTTGCAAGTTGCATTTATATTGTTTTTCGGAATAAATCAACATTTCAAAACAGGGGACATTTTCAAAGCCTAGCAAAAAATCTACGTCAAGTCATTTCACCAGTCCCTCAAACACACGTGATAGTTGCTTTGATCGGCAGAACATGTTGTTGGTCTTATGTATGTTAAGGACACTTTCATGCATAAAAATGTGTTGGAACACATCCAACTACCTCAATAATTTGAATTGGCTGAGGCACTTTGCCAGGATATAATCAGTGCCACTTCTACCATGTTATCTGATGGCACCAGCAATCATTTAATGTTCTGTCACATGCATGTAAATCAACTAACTCTTTCAAATCAAATCTAATTGTATTGGTCACATGAGCCGAATACAACAGGTGTAGTAGACCTTACAGTGAAATGCTTACTTAAAAGCCCTAACCAACAATGCAGTTAAAAATAATAACAATAAAAAAAATAAGAATAAGAAATAAAAGTAACAATTAATTATTAAAGAGCAGCAATAAAATGACAATAGCGAGGCTATATACAGGGGGTACAGGTGCAGAGTCAATATGCGGGGGCACCGGTTAGTCAAGGTAATTTAGGTAATATGTACATGTGGGTAGAGTTATTAAAGTGACTATGCATAGACAATAACAGAATAGCAGCAGTGTAAAATAGGGAGGAAGGGGGGGCAAAGCAAATAGTCTGGGTAAAAATTTGATTAGATGTTCAGGAGTCTTATAGCTTGGTGGTAGAAGCTGTTTAGAAGCCTCTTGGACCTAGACTTGGCACTCCAGTATCGCTTGCCATGCGGTAGCAGAGAGAACAGTCTATGACTAGGGTGGCTGAGTCTTTGACCATTTTTAGGGTCTTCCTCTGACACCGCCTGGCCCTGGATGGCAGGAAGCTTGGCCCCAGTGATGTACTGGGCAGTACGCACTACCCTCTGTAGTGCCTTGCGATCATAAGCTGAGCAGTTGCCATACCAGGCAGTGATGCAACGAGTCAGGATGTTCTCAATGGTGCAGCTGTAAAACCCCATTTGGAAAAGGAAAATGCAATCAATATTTACTCTGAGCTGTGCTTTCGGTAGGTTGGTGGTAGATGGAAGGCCGTGTTGCCCAACAGAGTCCTTAATCCTTTGAAGAATCTCTGCTGATAAATTATATACGTTGTAGTAATGTCGGTGTGTGGTAGACGGGATACTCTGTCTGTTCTTTCCTAGCCCACATTTGCAGCTGCTGTTGCTAACTCAAGGCTAGGAGGTATCACTTCTGTAGTGAATAAGAGTTCAAAGTTCATACCATTCACAACCAAAGCTCACGCTGGGGTTGGCTTCGTTCTGTAGTTCTTATCTGAACCATTCTGACATCGGATCGTCATCCTAATGTACCCGGAACAGTTGACATGTTAGTCCTTTTAACATATGGACCTTCGTTCTCACATCCTCGGAACAGGAGGTTATATTGTCGTCAAGGCTTTATATAGTGGAGGGAGAAGGGTGTGTTTTCATAGTTCATAGTTTACAGCCCATGTCTCTTCACAGGGGCGGGTCACTGATTGAGCAGAGCCCTAACCTTATGAAAACCCAAATCTCTAATTTGGAAGCTAAAATTATATGTCATCTTTTCACCAATAATGACACACTCTGGCTGCAGGTCTCATGGGCCACCACAGGCAGCAGGGCCTTCTGCAGCTATTTGGCAATGGGACCGATAGCTACAGGGAAGAAGACATGGTCAAAACACACAGTCATAAGACGGGCATAGTATAACACAGTCGTAGCACAGTGACGTTATAAACACACACACACATGCGGTAAGATGGCAGACAAGAAAAAAAAGAAGAAAGTGAACCAATTCTGAATACATTTTTATTGGGCGTTGCACCAGCCTTCTGGGAGATCTGGTGAAGGACAAGATGGAGGACAAGGAAAAAGGAGAAAAGTGGAACTTGTTTTGAGTGAATATGGAATGGAGGATCTCACAGAACTTTTGGAAGAGCTTGAGGAGGAAATTGAATGTGACGAGTGAGGATGAATTAAGTGTGGTGGCAGGTTCAGTGATGACTGCTGAGAAGAAGTTGTGTGTAGAGCGAGATAGTGAGGTGAAGAATGTGGGCGTGAAGTGCAAAAAGAGGGATACGTGCTCTAGTAGTTCAGTGACGGAACCTGGTGAGAGTGAGGATGAAGTACCTGTGCTGAGGACCGCCGAGATCAGGCCTTGTACCGAGGATGATAAAGGTGATTCTGGCTCAGTGGGAGTGGGATTTCTAGAGAGAATGGATCCTTGAATTTTGGGTGATCCATATGTGATGCCAGGCTGAACGGAGGAGAGGTCGGGTGGAGGAGAGGTTGGGTGGAGGATAGGTTGACTGGCGGAGAGGTTGGGTGGAGGATAGGTTGACTGGAGGAGAGGCTGGGTGGAGGAGAGGTTGACTGGAGGAGAGGCTGGGTGGAGGAGAGGTTGACTGGAGGAGACGCTGGGTGGAGGAGAGGTTGACTGGAGGAGAGGTTGGGTGGAGGAGAGGTTGGGTGGAGGATAGGTTGGGTGGAGGAGAGGTTGGGTGGAGGAGAGGTTGGGTGGAGGATAGGTTGACTGGAGGAGAGGTTGTGTGGAGGATAGGTTGACTGGAGGAGAGGTTGACTGGAGGAAAGGTGGACTGGAGGAGAGGTGGGGTGGAGGATAGGTTGGGTGGAGGATAGGTTGACTGGAGGAGAGGTTGGGTGGAGGATAGGTTGACTGGAGGAGAGATTGACTGGAGGAGAGGTTGACTGGAGGAGAGGTTGGGTGGAGGATAGGTTGACTGTAGGAGAGGTTGGGTGGAGGATAGGTTGACTGGAGGAGAGGTTGGGTGGAGGATAGGTTGACTGGAGGAGAGGTTGGGTGGAGGATAGGTTGACTGGAGGAGAGGTTGGGTGGAGGATAGGTTGACTGGAGGAGAGGTTGACTGGAGGAAAGGTGGACTGGAGGAGAGGTTGGGTGGAGGATAGGTTGGGTGGAGGATAGGTTGACTGGAGGAGAGGTTGGGTGGAGGATAGGTTGACTGGAGGAGAGGTTGGGTGGAGGAGAGGTTGGGTGGAGGATAGGTTGGGTGGAGGATAGGTTGACTGGTGGAGAGGTTGGGTGGAGGAGAGGTTGACTGGAGGAGAGGTTGGGTGGAGGATAGGTTGACTGGAGGAGAGGTTGGGTGGAGGAGAGGTTGACTGAAGGAGAGATTGGGTGGAGGATAGGTTGACTGGAGGAGAGGTTGGGTGGAGGATAGGTTGACTGGAGGAGAGGTTGGGTGGAGGATAGGTTGACTGGAGGAGAGGTTGACTGGAGGAAAGGTGGACTGGAGGAGAGGTTGGGTGGAGGATAGGTTGGGTGGAGGATAGGTTGACTGGAGGAGAGGTTGGGTGGAGGATAGGTTGACTGGAGGAGAGATTGACTGGAGGAGAGGTTGACTGGAGGAGAGGTTGGGTGGAGGATAGGTTGACTGGAGGAGAGGTTGGGTGGAGGAGAGGTTGGGTGGAGGAGAGGTTGGGTGGAGGATAGGTTGACTGGTGGAGAGGTTGGGTGGAGGATAGGTTGACTGGAGGAGAGGTTGGGTGGAGGATAGGTTGACTGGAGGAGAGGTTGGGTGGAGGATAGGTTGACTGGAGGAGAGGTTGGGTGGAGGATAGGTTGACTGGAGGAGAGGTTGGGTGGAGGAGAGGTTGACTGAAGGAGAGATTGGGTGGAGGATAGGTTGACTGGAGGAGAGGTTGACTGAAGGAGAGGTTGACTGGAGGAGAGGTTGGGTGGAGGAGAGGTTGACTGGAGCAGAGGTTGGGTGGAGGATAGGTTGACTGAGGGAGAGGTTGGTTGGAGGATAGGTTGACTGGAGGAGAGGTTGGGTGGAGGATAGGTTGGGTGAAGGATAGGTTGACTGGAGGAGAGGTTGGGTGGAGGATAGGTTGACTGGAGGAGAGATTGACTGGAGGAGAGGTTGACTGGAGGAGAGGTTGGGTGGAGGATAGGTTGACTGGAGGAGAGGTTGGGTGGAGGAGAGGTTGGGTGGAGGATAGGTTGGGTGGAGGATAGGTTGACTTGAGGTGGAGAGGTTGGGTGGAGGATAGGTTGACTGGAGGAGAGGATGGGTGGAGGATAGGTTGACTGGAGGAGAGGATGGGTGGAGGATAGGTTGACTGGAGGAGAGGTTGGGTGGAGGATAGGTTGACTGGAGGAGAGGTTGGGTGGAGGAGAGGTTGACTGAAGGAGAGATTGGGTGGAGGATAGGTTGACTGGAGGAGAGGTTGGGTGGAGGATAGGTTGACTGGAGGAGAGGTTGACTGGAGGAAAGGTGGACTGGAGGAGAGGTTGGGTGGAGGATAGGTTGGGTGGAGGATAGGTTGACTGGAGGAGAGGTTGGGTGGAGGATAGGTTGACTGGAGGAGAGATTGACTGGAGGAGAGGTTGACTGGAGGAGAGGTTGGGTGGAGGATAGGTTGACTGGAGGAGAGGTTGGGTGGAGGAGAGGTTGGGTGGAGGAGAGGTTGGGTGGAGGATAGGTTGACTGGTGGAGAGGTTGGGTGGAGGATAGGTTGACTGGAGGAGAGGTTGGGTGGAGGATAGGTTGACTGGAGGAGAGGTTGGGTGGAGGATAGGTTGACTGGAGGAGAGGTTGGGTGGAGGATAGGTTGACTGGAGGAGAGGTTGGGTGGAGGAGAGGTTGACTGAAGGAGAGATTGGGTGGAGGATAGGTTGACTGGAGGAGAGGTTGGGTGGAGGATAGGTTGACTGGAGGAGAGGTTGGGTGGAGGGAGTTGACTGAAGGAGAGGTTGACTGGAGGAGAGGTTGGGTGGAGGAGAGGTTGACTGGAGCAGAGGTTGGGTGGAGGATAGGTTGACTGAGGGAGAGGTTGGTTGGAGGATAGGTTGACTGGAGGAGAGGTTGGGTGGAGGATAGGTTGGGTGAAGGATAGGTTGACTGGAGGAGAGGTTGGGTGGAGGATAGGTTGACTGGAGGAGAGATTGACTGGAGGAGAGGTTGACTGGAGGAGAGGTTGGGTGGAGGATAGGTTGACTGGAGGAGAGGTTGGGTGGAGGAGAGGTTGGGTGGAGGATAGGTTGGGTGGAGGATAGGTTGACTGGTGGAGAGGTTGGGTGGAGGATAGGTTGACTGGAGGAGAGGATGGGTGGAGGATAGGTTGACTGGAGGAGAGGATGGGTGGAGGATAGGTTGACTGGAGGAGAGGTTGGGTGGAGGATAGGTTGACTGGAGGAGAGGTTGGGTGGAGGAGAGGTTGACTGAAGGAGAGATTGGGTGGAGGATAGGTTGACTGGAGGAGAGGTTGGGTGGAGGATAGGTTGACTGGAGGAGACGTTGGGTGGAGGAGAGGTTGACTGAAGGAGAGGTTGACTGGAGGAGAGGTTGGGTGGAGGAGAGGTTGACTGGAGGAGAGGTTGGGTGGAGGATAGGTTGACTGAGGGAGAGGTTGGTTGGAGGATAGGTTGACTGGAGGAGAGGTTGGGTGGAGGAGAGGTTGACTGAAGGAGAGGTTGACTGGAGGAGAGGTTGGTTGGAGGATAGGTTGACTGGAGGAGAGGTTGGGTGGAGGATAGGTTGACTGGAGGAGAGGTTGGGTGGAGGATAGGTTGACTGGAGGAGAGGCTGGGGACTGTTGAATTGGTGAAGATAACTCAGAGTGGATTCGTGATGATTTATTGTGTTTCCTCCACCCAGAGGGAGCGGGAGCTCCGGATTACACGATTAGGGATAAGAATTGTGACTTGCTTTGCTCTCTGGAGCAGGGCCCGGATGAAAGGAGTGATAAGTGTTGAGGAGGAGCAGTTGAAATGGAAGATTCCTGGTGTATGTGACGCTCGCAGTTTGGTGAGACGTAGATCCAGTGGAGAGCATAGGGAAACAGAGAAGACTGTCTGTCATGCTAAGTTTTGATGCAGTGTCTTTGCCAGATAAGGTCAAGGTAGGAAGTGTCAGTTAGAGTTTTTGTTCTGAAAATACCATGGCGTTTTAGATGACAAGTTTATGGGTATGTTGCAGCAGAGTGTAGGAGGGAGAAGACTAGATGTGAGAAGTCTGCAGGAGGGAGAAGACTAGATGTGAGAAGTCTGCAGGAGGGAGAAGACTAGATGTGAGAAGTCTGCAGGAGGGAGAAGACTAGATGTGAGAAGTCTGCAGGAGGGAGAAGACTAGATGTGAGAAGTCAGCAGGAGGGAGAAGACTAGATGTGAGAAGTCTGCAGGAGGGAGAAGACTAGATGTGAGAAGTCTACAGGAGGGAGAAGACTAGATGTGAGAAGTCTGCAGGAGGGAGAAGACTAGATGTGAGAAGTCTGCAGGAGGGAGAAGACTAGATGTGAGAAGTCAGCAGGAGGGAGAAGACTAGATGTGAGAAGTCTGCAGGAGGGAGAAGACTAGATGTGAGAAGTCTACAGGAGGGAGAAGACTAGATGTGAGAAGTCTGCAGGAGGGAGAAGACTAGATGTGAGAAGTCTGCAGGAGGGGGGAAGACTAGATGTGAGAAGTCTGCAGGAGGGCATGCGATGAGGGAATGTGGGGTATCGGTGGAGAAAGTTGTGTGTGATAGTTATGGGGGTGCCCAGCGGGCTGGAGATCGGAGGGGTCCATTGAGAGAAAGGCAGATTTAGGTTGCCAGGGTTTGATTAGAAGAGAAAGTGTCATATGCCAAAGCAGTAAAGAGAGTGGTAGAGGAAGATGGTTACAGGATGTGGGATCCTGAGAGGATTCCTGTGAGTAGGCAGAGACCACCAGAGAGTGATGGGAAGAATGTGTTTCAGTCAAGTGGGCTTTATAGCATTTATAGCCATGGTTGTTCATTGTACTGCAGAAATGGATGGAAAGTCACAGAAAATAGAAGACTGTGGTGGCAGCGGCAGATAAGTACTTGGGATTGTGAGGATTTACTGCAGAACAGCTGAGGGGGTGTTGAGTGGTAGTGTTATGTTGGTCTGGAGGAGGGTTAGATAGGGTTAAATAGTGGAATTGGGTGGTGTTAATAGTGGGCTAATAGTTGACAGTACAATTTTCCTTTCCCCCCAATGTTGTATTACCGTAATACAATTTTTGCATTACCATATTTTATGTAGGTAGGCCGTGAATGGCCTCACACAGCAGTACACCAGTACCGTAGATGGCGGTGTATGCACCAAAACGTTTGATGCGATCTGCCAACCAAATCCCGAAGAAGAAGAAGAATTCTCATCAGCAGCCTATACTTTAGCCTAGTGCACCAAATTAACATAGGCATTAATATTTAACAGACAATGAATAAATTAAACTATATAAGGGAATAGAAATTTAATTTAACAAAACGTAGCCTATTTCAGAACAATGTAGCCATTTTAATTCGCTCTAGAAATACATGGGAAAATGTAAATGCCGAGGATATGGCTTTTGCAAACGCCAACATCCTTGTCGAAAAAGTTGACAATCTCAAAATGTGCAAATTCATTAATAACACACAGGTAAAAACAAAGGCGCAGTCTGATTTTTTTTAAACGAAAGCGTCACCAATATGTTCTTCATATTTTGTAGGATAGCTGGCTGAAGACATTAAAGTTGTTCTGGCTGATACACTGTAGTTACAGGCAGTGAACTATTCAAGTGTCAGAATTTAATTCAGAGTATCTGCACTTTCACGCTTGCCTTGTGGAGGAAGAGAAGTGTATCCCTCCAGTATCTTTCCATATTCTGCACCTCAACCGAGTTGGAGAAGTTGTTGGGTTGTAATTTCTACAGTGAATAAAAATATGCTAGCCATTTATGTTCTGAAAATAGTAAACATTTCCCCCTCTACGTTTTCTGATATAAAATGGCAATCATACTCACGTAACTGTATTGATTGATGTGGTCTTGTTATTATACCTACACACTGAAGATGGCTGTAAAGTAGAAACGTATGTGTGCGCTATCCCTGATGCATTGAAAATAATTATCATTGAATAATGAAGTAAGCTTTAAGCAACAGATTTTAGAGTGAGGACCCATTCCACATTTTTATTTGTCTGAATTTGCAGATTTTACGCACCATCCAAGCTTCTGGGAGAGCACATGTAACAGGGTTATATTGGTGATTCCCCTTGCCACTTTATTGTTAAGCCAATGGGTTTTTGGTTTGAGTTTGTCTTGCCTTCACCTACTCAACATGGCATCTTATTGGCTGGTTTGCGTAGTTTGCTTACGAGGGGGGATGTTCCAGTTAGAATCGTCCCAGTGAACCAAGCACCAAACCAGCGGTAAGTTGTTGGTTGCCAAGCACTGCACATCAAAAGTGATTTTTATACTCTCAAGTGATGATTTAAATGTACAATTTATATCAAATTGTTTGTAAATGTTATTCGAACATCACACATAAGATGCAGCGGTTTTTGGAGAATATTTGTTGTGCATTTTGTTGTAAAGAATTCCCGCCAGTACTAGCTAGCAACTTACTGTGTCTGGTGGGGGGGTTCATATATTTTGTACAGTGCGTGAGTGCAGAGTTGGATGGTGAGACGTGCATTGCATGACGTGCAATTTTGTGCAGTTCCTAACAGAATAAAGCTACATGACTGGTGCTACATATTGGAGTTCCGTGTCGATGACTGATTGTACACAACGCAAGAAGAGTACTGTTACACACACTGGTTCTCTTCTGATTAGCTATATTCTCTACATCCTTCTAAGGTGGAAGCATTCTTCTGAGACAGCATAATGTGTGTTTTTTTTATTTCCAATGGCTGTCTATCCTGTCTTTGCATTCATAATCTAATGTTAAATGTAAGGTCACATGCATATCATGCATGTGAACCTCAAACACAAAATGTCAAGGAATTTAGTTCTTACATAGTTACTGTTTTGTTAGCAGGTTAATATTTATTGTCATAAGTTTTGCCCTGGAATCAGCTCTGCGGAGTGGTCACCAGCTGGCATAGCAGTCACTAGCTGGCACAGCCACAAAGTCCTCAAATCAGATGTTAAACCTAACCTTAACCACACTGCTAACTAATGCGTAACCCTATCCTTAAATTAAGATTAAAAATATAATTTTGTGATACAGACAATTTTGACTTTGCAGCTGTCCCATCTAGCGGAAAACGCTCAGTTTTACCTTCAGGGCAAGACTCATGACAATAATCACCAACCTGCTTTTTGCTACTCAGAGGCACCTACACACAAACTGAAGGCTGTAAAGCAGAAACATCTGTGTATGATATCCCTGATGCAGTGAAAATAATATAACAAATCAAAAAATGAACTAAGCTGTATGACAATTTTTCAGTCCAGACCTATTACATTTGTTTACTCAGGTTCCCCATGATCAATAATTTATAGGGCCTTCGTCTCTCTCTTTGGTAGATGTCCAGTAGAATGTGTTCAGAACGTCCAGCTCCCTGTCCTGGAGATGTCTGTGGCAGACTGTGGCTCTCGGTCCCTAAGCATGCTGGGAGAACTGGTCCAGGAAGTGCAGGTGGAACGAGCCGAGGCATGCCAGGACCTTCTCTAGTGTGGCAGAGGGGGTCAGCACGCACAGTCTGGGAGGGATGACGCACAAACAAACATTTTAATGTACTAATCTCACACACCACAAAAATCTGAGAGGGCAAATCGTAGGCCCCCATGTCCATAACTTTTTTTGCGTTTTTCAAACAATCATTAAGCTGAATTATATGTAAAAAATTTAAATAATACTTTTATTTTTCTGTATATATAAGCATAGCTCTTGTGCTCTCTGTATTGTGGTGAATTGTTTTGTTTTTTAAGAAACTAAACATAAAATCTAGGTAAAGAATGAAAGGACTGAGTCTTATTCAGTACATTTAGAAATTGCTTGCTTTTCTAAAGTCTACCAACCTTGCCAGCAGGAATGACAATTAAGATAGTTATACAAGCTGTCTAACTTTATTGACAGCCTCAAGTGTCTTTGTAGCTAGTTATGAGGTTGGAAACCTAAAGACAATTTCATACAATTACTAGGTGGCAAGTAGTATTACAGAGAGAAATATGCAGTACCAGTCAAAAGTTTGGACAAACCTACTCATTCAAGGGTTTCTTTATTTTTGCTATTTTCTACACTGATTGTGTAACGTCTCCTCAAACACATCGATCCACTGAACGCAGCTCACTCTCCAGATCCCAATCACTTGAATTCTAATCACCTGTTCACACACCTGTATATCATTATCACACACTATTTAGTTCCCTTTTTTTGCACCGTGTCATTGTGAGGTATTGTTTGTAATGTGACTCTTTTGGAGTGCTGTTTTTCCTGTGTTTACTCCTCCCATGTGTGATAGGCAGGCAGGCAAAAACTAACGGTGCCTTTTGCCTATACTTTATTGGATTTCCTGTCTACCTATTGCCTGATCTCCCGGACTACGTTACTAGCCTTTTCCCTGCCTGTACTGTTGCCCTTTTGGACCCCCTGTGTATGACCTTCTGCCTGCCCCTGGACCCTGCTACCTGCCTCCTCCTGTGTATAACCTTCTGCCTACCCCTGGACCCAGCTACCTGCCTCCTCCTGTGGTCCTTTGCAATAAACACCTGCTGCGCCCCGTGCTTGAAACCAGCTCCGCCTCCCCTTGTGTTCATTACAGATTGAGCCAATCAGTTGTGTTGTGACAAGGTAGTGGTGGTATACAGAAGATAGCCCTTTTTGGTAAAAGACCAAGCCCATATTATGGCAAGAACAGCTCAAATAAGCAAAGAGAAATGAGTCAATCATTACTTTAAGACATGAAGGTTCAGTCAATCCAGACATTTAAGAACTTTGAAAGTTTCTTCAAGTGCAGTCACAAAAACCATCAAGCGCTATTATGAAACTGGCTCTCATGAAGACGGCCACAGGAAAGGAAGACCCAGAGTTACCTCTGCTGCAGAGGATAAGTTCATTAGTGTTAACTGCACCTCAACCACTGCTTGAATCAGGCCGTCATGGTTGAATTTCTGCAAAGAAACCACTACTAAAGGACACCAGTAAGACAAGACTTGCTTGGGCCAGGAAACATAAGCAATGGACATTAGACCAGTGAAAATCTGATGAGTCCAAATTTGAGATTTTTGGATCCAACCGCTGTGTTGTGAGACGCAGAGTAGATAAACGGATGATCTCTGCATGTATATTTCCTACTGTAAAGCACGGAGGACGTGTGATGGTGCTTTGCTTGTGACACTTTCAGTGATTTATTTATAATTCAAGGCACACTTAAGCAGCATCACTATCACAGAATTCTGCAGCGATACACCATCCCATCTGGTTTGACCTTAGTGGGACTATCATGTATTTTTCAACAGGACAGTGACCCAACACACCTCCAGGCTGTGTAAAGGCTATTTGACCAAGGAGTGATGGAATGCTGCGTCAGATGATCTGGCCTCCACAATCACCCAGACTCAACCCAATTGAGATGGGATATACATGCTTGAATATATATGCATATATGCTGAGCCAATCAGTTGTGTTGTGACAAGGTAGGGGTGGTATACAGAAGATAGCCCTATTTGGTAAAATACCAAGTCCATTTCATGGCTTACACAGCCTGGAGGTGTGTTGGGTCATTGTCCTGTTGAAAAACAAATGATAGTCCCACTAAGTTCAAACCAGATGGGATGGTGTATCGCTACAGAATGCTGTGGTAGCCATGCTGCTTATGCTGAGCACTATTGTTTAACAAAACATATCTGAGGGGGCGTGTGCCCCTGTGTGCCCATGTGCCTCTGCACACACTCACATTTACCTGATGTGGTATTTGTCCTCTCTCTGCTCACACCCTGCTCCCACACACACACCCTCCTCATCGAGTAGGCTCTGACTGTATAACACGTCTGCCTCCAGTCCGTCAGACTACAGACAGAGGAAGCGGAGAAAAAAAAAAGAAGTAGATGAAGACTACTACCTGTAACCAATGACGAATGTGACACTTGATAAAAGACAGCTAACCTAACATAATTTGACAACCTGCAGGTTAGTACTGCAATATTAGTTTTACTGTTGTCATGTGTAGGTCGGCAGTGTATTGGTGCTATAGAGGGGTATAGTGGAAGTCTGTGTGCCCACCCTGGCCTGTTCCACTGCCTTAGGGGGAAGGCTCAGACGGGGGTAGATAAAAATACCTCCCGTCACTGGCTGACAGCTCACCCCCGGAAGACCAATCAGAAACTCCCAAGCCCGCTGAGCATTCTGGGCCAGGGTGATCCGATTGGTCAGAATCTCCTTTGGTGGAGACAGAGAGAGCAGTAACTAACACATCACACATTAACACAGCTAATATATAATACTGAACCTGTGTAATGATTACCTCCTTTTTAACATTTGAGTTAATATGAGACTAAGAATTTTTGGAGACTACTGTGACTAATGCAGGAATTCCTTACTCATAAGTACCTGTGTATACTTGCTATGGGAGGGGTCTCCAGGTCTTGGAGGGTTAACCATTATTTCTAGGGCGATCTGTCCTGTGACGGGGGCATTGATGTCAGTACACAGGAGGGTCTTAGCAAACACCATCACTGCTGGGTCCACATTCACCAGCTCCATGTACCCCGCACGCAGCCCACACCTACACACAGCCAGGGGGAACAGGAGGCAAAGGGCACAGGGCACATAGGGGACACAGCAGTTTAACAGGGCAGAAAAGCTGCAATGATTATAAATCATTAGGGCTAAGCATTTACCTTTAATTTGTAAACATTTTGGTTTTTCATTTAATAAATCATCTCCAGACATTGGTGACATGGCCAACTATAGTATGTGGATGAAGTGGATTTACTGCAAGACTCACTCTCCCATGATGCCATTGGATATGGAGTGAAAGGAGGCCAGTTCTACCATCTCAGAGTACTGCTGACCCATTTCAAACAGGACCCTCTTATAGGACATAAACTCCATGCCCTCCCCATACACACAGTCCTGATACACCTAGACAGAGCAGGAAGGACAAGTAAAGAGATGAAGGCTGGAAAAGTGAGAGACAGTGACATAGAGAAAACCCAATTCTCTCCCACTGCTCATCCTAATGTGTAACAGGTGTTCAGACAACTGTAAAGTAGACCTACCAGGTGTTATTTTCATGCACTACCAAACCAAAAGTGTAGTTCTGATATTTGGACACCCTGTGTAACCTGCGCCCACAGCCTAACCCCCAGGACCTCATTTATAAACTGTGTAAATACAAAAAAGACCCCAAAACTAGTTGGGTGCCAGTTCACACAAAAGCTGGCATTTATAAAACTTGATGTGACCATGTGCTCACCATCATGCAAATGTTATACCATGTATACACACAGTTTCTAGTGGTTGAAGTAAAGCATTGAAAGCAGACAAGTAGATTGGTATTTTGTGAAAATGGGGAATAGCCTATGATGGACACACTTAGAACAATATACAGGTTAATAACAAGATGCAATCATTTGCGAGAAGAGAGAAAATCTATTTAGTTTATATTTGCATTTTAAAATCATTAGAAAAGGGCATCTGCTGTATTTCCCAGGCTACTATTTATTTCATTTCCATGATCACTGCATAATGACCCTTTCTGTGATGGTTTCAAACTCACGAGAAGCACAGGCCTACAACAAGGATAATATTTGTCCCATCTCTCGTTTAATTGGACCCCCTTCACAGTAGCAAATAGATAAGCTATTTCAAGTACTTTTCTCCATGTCATCTATTCCGGAGTGCAGTTTATTAAAGGTAGATCACGTCTGAATACTGTCATTTCAAATTTCTCCAGTAAACAATATTGCATTTATAGACATAATACATATTTTCATAACCATTGCAGAATAAATGATTCACCTTTTCTGGCAATGGTGGGTTCATATTCCCGAAGTAGCCTTAGCCTACACAAATTACCATGCGCATCTCGGATTTAATTGGGCCTATTAGATACGCTATTATTTCAAGTATGTTGCTCTATGCATCAGAAAGGAAGCGTGGTTTATAACATACAGTAGAATTGAACAGGTGAACAGACAGTTGATCTGTGTGTAGGCTGCCACTATAAGTAGACAATGTTTTAGGATTCCCCACTGCAGCATAAGTTGGATAAAAAGTCAACGCATAACATTAGGCCCTATTCAATTCAAACGGTCTGTTTACAGGTCCATAGCAATTTGCAATTGTGGTTGTCTTTCATAAACTTTTTGTCTGTTAAATAGCCTAGGCCTACAGCAAGTATCACTGAAAACGTTGAACATTCTTCCATCACCTCCAAATAAATGTAGGCTATTTGATCAAGTTTGCTATTGCCTTTAGAAAACTACAATCGGCCTAATTCGAATACTTCCAAAGTATACAACAAATAATGGCGTTATTGTTATCCTGAAATGTGAATGATCAGCATTTTAGTGCTCGTTAACGAGCCACAGTTTCAGGACAGGTCTGATTTATAACGGGGAAAAATGCATATGTATGGCCTGCACCAAGTTAATAATTCTCAATATGTTTGTACTTGTGCAGTCCTTTCAGAAATGGCGCATGCAGATACTTAGTGTGCAATTTGCGCAACGGTTATAAATGACCCCCTGATCTTCAATAATTATCAATATCACCTCATTGACCAATAGGAAGAGCCTCTCTTCTGCAGCAAACTGAATCACCCATTCTATAGATTTCCTGCTCTGTACATGACCTGTTAGGGAGGGAAAATGACAGTATGGTGAGATGGTGATAATATCATCTTAAAGATAAAATGTCACAGGAAACACCTAGCTATCACACAATACCAGGGCCGGCTCGAGGCATAAGTGCCATAAGTGGTTGCTTAGGGACCCTGGCCGCTTACTGTTGAGAGTTAGATTAGTCAGGGCCCTGACCTACAGGGGGCCCCCCCATTTATTTTGTTAGGCACTCTCACTCAGATATCATGGTTTATGTCATGTCAAAACGTATAGAATTGCAGGAAATTAGCTTTAGAATGACAAAAAATGTATTTCTGCCCCATTGCAAAATGAGTAGAATTGCATGAAATTTGTTATAAAATTGCAAAAAAATATCCCCGCCTCATGGCTAAATTTGTAGAACTGCTGAAAACATGCTTTACAACTGCATAAATGTGTAAGCAGCAGAGCAAAATGTGTGAACTACAGGAAATTAACAAATTTTTCCCTCCGATGTCAACCTAATCTCACTTAAGGCCCCCAAAAGGCTAGAGCCCTGCATGCTACGATTAAAATGGGATCTATAGAAAGGCCTATGGATTCAAGACTTTGTTAAACTTCAAACTACTATGTCAATTTAATAGCTTATAATTTAATTTAATCAATTTAAAGCATTGCACACAATGACATCCGAACTTGACTACAGACCAGTGGGGATACCAGGGTTGCTGATGTAGAGCGCTCTAGGCCTGCAGTGCCCTCTAGAGGCGGTGAGGGCTCGGTGCAGCTCCCCTGGCTCCAGTGCCCAGCCCTGCTCCTCACTCAGCTGGTAAGGCACCAGGACAGCCCCTACCTCCTCCAGCAGCATCGGCAGGGTGTGGGGGCAGGGTTGGGGGATCAACACACCCGTTTGGGACACACCCTTCCCTCTCACCAACAGCTTTAGCATCACCTGTAGAAGGGTCGTGTGGAGGGCGTCATAAATGCTCATCACAAATCTTACTATGCATTATAACTGCATCATAGTGCATTATACCTGCAGGCTGTACAATCTTACCAATATATCGATTGAAAATAGAAGTCTACAGTAGACATCTGGTTGGTATGGTCGTACAGTTTAGAGTGAAGATCTGGGGTTGTTATATTCTTACTTTCAGAGCTGTCTGTGAGCCAGCAGAGATGAAGATGTTGTGGGGATAGGAAGGCACTCCTCCGTCTCGACCAGTGATGAACTCTGCAACGCTGCGCTGAACATGAGGCAGCCCACAGGAGTCTGTGTATGAACCTATTACAAAACAGCCAATTAATGAATCAATCAACCAACCAGATCAATCACTAAAACAGATATACCCTTTAACATAATTTAAACCAAACATACCATAAGTAGGCCTACTGCTGTATTCACTGCCTAAGTGATGAGATGAAAATGACGCATAAACAACCAACTTACCCACACTGCCCCCATCACACTCTGCCAGCAGCCTCTGGGCTCTCTGCCTGACGTCCACAGGAAGTGTGTCATCATGCAGGAGCTCAGGGTACAGACAGACCGACAGGACCTGACAGACAGCACACAGACACAGAGCTGAAGACAGAGACTGCAAGATACTTGGTCATAGACAGATCCACAGCGAGAGCAGAAAAGAGTGAGCGTGAGTGAGCGTGAGTGAGCGAAAGAGAGGGCAGAAGAGTGAGTGGGGGAGTGAGAGAGAAAGATAGAGACCACACCTGTCGCACAAAGGAGATTGGTTTTATCCCGGTCCTGTGTGAATCACCTGAGCTAATGTCAATAACTTCCTTGAATGGTTTCTGCTCTCCCTGTAGAGAAGACAGAAAGGGGACTTATCTACATGGAACAAAAATATAAACGCAACATGTAATGGGTTGGTCCCATGTTTCATGGGCTGAAATGTCCATACGCACATAAAGCTTCTCTCAAATTGTGCACAAATTTCTTTACATCCCGGTTTGTGAGCATTTTTCCTTTGCCAAGATAATCCATCCATTTGACACGTGTGGCATATCAAGAAGTGGATTAAACAGCGTGATCATTACGTTGATGCATCAGTATGACATGACTAAATCTATCCTTCAACACGTTATATTGCAGTTTAGTCGTTTTGGAGAAAGCTAACATTTAATAGAAATTAAAACCCACATCCTGGTTTGATAACCTGAATAAAAAAGTATATATTTATGTCATGCACAAAGTAGATGTCCTAACCAACTTGCCAAAACTATAGTTTGTTAACAAGAAATTTGTGGAGTTGTTGAAAAACAAGTTTTAATGACTCCAACCTAAGTGTCTGTAAACTTCCAACTTCAACTGTATATTACTATTTTATATCAATTATTGAAAGCTTAAATTCTTGTTAATCTAACTGCACTGTCCGATTTACAGTAGCTATTACAGCGAATGCCATGCATACCATGCGATTGTTTGACGACAGCGCCCCACATCAAAATATTTTTCCCCCGGCACAGGTTTCATAATTCACAAATAGTGATCTGATCTGTGTCCCTGTACTAAAACGGGTATTTCTTAGTTTTGGAACCTTGAACAGACTGCTGACACCCTGTGGAAGGAATTGTATCCAGGGAGCTAATTTTCAAAATTACCTCATAGTTGTCATTCTAAGAGGATGGTCTCTCTCAAAAACAATTCTGGTTGGTTTTTCTTTGGATTTTCTCCTACCATATCTATTGTTATATTCTTCTACATTATTTTAACATTAATACAAACTTCAAAGTGTTTTCTTTCAAATGGTACCAATTATATGCATATCCTGGCTTCAGGGCCTGAGCAATAGGCAGTTTACTTTGAGTACGTCATTCAGACAGGAAATGGAGAAAGGGTCTAGCCCTAAGAAGTTTTTAAATAGCCAATGTGCCCACTCTGGTCTTGGCATGTGTGCTCTAGCAAACAGCTCACAGATACAGTGCGGGTTGGCTAGTCTACATGAGATTCTGTATGGATAAGAGCAAGATTATTTTCATTTGTCAAACTAAAAACAAAGCATCACCAGAATAAGACCCTTGATATTTATTGGAAAGGAACATCAAGCTCATCATCTTGCACTTTCACCACCCTGTGAAGTTCATCATAACTTATTTAATCTAGCCTAATAAACTGCATGCTTTCCTGAGTCGTACTGGGAGGACCACACAACATATTGAGTGACGCCAAGTTTAATTCGATATGATGGTTATTATATCAATATTTGCTCATCAAGGCATTTCCACCGACCATTTATCACATGATACATTTTACAGACAAAAGATTCCACCAAAATGTCTACAATTTTACCAACATTTCCTGTTTCAGCCTGGTCGTGACTTTCTTCATGCGTCAAGTAATTCTTCCTCATTAAATGGTTGGATTGAAACATGGTTAGTGACTCACCTGTTGGAGTAGTGCAGTGATCTGTTCTGAACGTCTCTGTAGCGCCCACTGTGGTGAGACTCTTATCCCTCTCAGCATGGGGTTCACCTCTCTAAGGGAATACATCCCTCACCAGACAGGACCTCCAAACCCTCAACTAGCACCGTCTATCGACCAGAAACCCCCAAATAGCACAGTCTATAGATCACCAAACCCTCAACTAGCACCGTCTATCGACCAGAAACCCCCAAATAGCACAGTCTATAGATCACCAAACCCTCAACTAGCACCGTCTATCGACCAGAAACCCCCAAATAGCACAGTCTATAGATCACCAAACCCTCAACTAGCACTTTTTACATAGACCATTTGTACAAGCTGAAACTTGGGAGCACAGTGTTAATTAAGTTTCTGTGTAATGTTTTATTTTTAAAGTTTAATCTTTCACTTTAGGATTGAGACAGATGTATGCAGTCCTGGAAATAATACATTAACCAAGTTCCTTCAGTTAGTTTCAGCTGCAACATAACCGTTTCATTACACCTTGTTTGGAATGATTAATAATGTTCTGGGTATTTGTTTTTCTCAGCTACATTTTTACACACCTCAGACACAGCACAGGGGATAGGTTAGAGCTATCCCAATTCTGGACTTTGGTTGTGCGTCTCGGGTCTGTGAGCTTGGACAGGGTCGTATGACAGACTGAGGCTAACCTACCAGCCAGACAAACGTTGAATTTTCTGAAAATAATTACCAAGAAGTACAAAAACATCTTCAGCAAGAAATAAATTGAATGTGGTTTTGGAGGAAGTTCATATAAAACAGAACCTATGTAAAATAATAATTTTCCCCAAATGAATAGTGAATTCGCCCGTATGCTCTCATATACACAGCTACATATGCACCATATTGCCCCCCAGCGTATAGTGTTGTGGGCACACAGAAGGATGACATAGACAAATAGACAATAATTATCTGACAACATTTTCCAAGAAGACCAATGCCCCCTACTAACCACGGGTAAAATCCCCTCACAATGATCTCAATTGTGTTTTTAATACACAATGAAATTAAACAGACTACCACTTGGTAATCAGTAAACTCGCAGGTAGGTTTTGGTGGACTGCCATTACAATAATTTCACGGGAACCTGGAAAATGATGTATGTAGTGTGGATAGCCACTGAATGACAGCCTGGTTACCTGTTCAGGAGTCTTATGGCTTGGGGGTAAAAACTGTTGAGAAGCCTTTTTGTCCTAGACTTGGAACTCTGGTACCACTTGCCATGCAGTAGTAGAAAGAACAGTCCATGACTGGGGTGGCTGGGGACTTTGATAATTTCTAGGGCCTTCCTCTGACACCGCCTGGTGTCAGTCCCATAACAAATGCTTTTCCAACGGTCTTGAAGGAGTTCCCACAAACGCTTGGCACTTGTTGGCTGCTTTTCCTTCACTCTGTGGTCCGACTCATCCCAAACCATCTCAATTTGGTTGAGGTCAGGGGATTTTGGAGGCCAGGTCATCTGATGCAGCACTCCATCACTCTCCTTCTTGGTAAAATAGCCCTTACACAGCCTGGAGGTGTGTTGGGTCATTGTCCTGTTGAAAAACAAATCATAGTCCCACTAAGCCCAACCAGATGGGATGGCGTATCGCTGAAGAATGCTGTGGTAGCCATGCTGGTTAAGTAAATAAATCACAGACAGTGTCACCAGAAAAGCATCCACACACCATAACACCTCCTGCTCCATGCTTTACAGTGGGAAATACACATGCAGAGATCATCCATTCACCCTCACTGCGTCTCACAAAGACACAGCGGTTGGAACCAAAAATCTCCAATTTGGACTCCAGACCAAAGGACAAATTTCCAACAGTATAATGTCAATTGCTCGTGTTTCTTGGCCCAAGCAAGTCTCTTCTGCTTATTTGTGTCCTTTAGTAGGGATTTCTTGCAGCAATTCGACCATGAGAGCCTGATTTACAGTGTCCTCTGAAGATTTAATGTTGAGATGTGTCTGTTACTTGAACTCTGTGAAGCATTTATTTGGGATGCAATTTCTGAGGCTGGTAATTCTAATGAACTTAACCTCTGCAGCAGAAGTAACTCTGGGTCTTCCTTTCCTGTGGCGGTCCTCATGAGAGCCAGTTTCATCATAGCGCTTGATGGTTTTTGTGACTGCAGAGTTCTTGAAATGTTACGTATTGACTGATCTTCATGTCTTAAAGTAATGATGGACTGTTATTTCTCTTTGCTTATTTGAGCTGTTCTTGCCATAATATGGACTTGATCTTTTACCGAATATGGCTATTTTCTGTGCACCCCCCTACGTTGCCACAACATAAATGATTGGCTCAAACGCATTAAGAAGGAAAGAAATTCCACAGATTGTCTTTTAAGAAGGCACATCTGCACATCTTGAAATGCATTCCAGGTGACTACCTAATGGAGCTCTTTGAGAGAATGCCAAGAGTGTGCAAAGCTGTCATCAAGGCAAAAGGTGGCTATGAAGAATCTCAAATATACTGTATTTAGATTTGTTTAAAAACCTCTTAAGGCTACATTTTTTTTTTTACATTTTCGCCTAACATGACATATCCAAATCTAACTTGCCTGTAGCTCAGGCCCTGAAGCAAGGATATGCTTTGTCATTATGTGTTATTGTGTGTAGATTGCTGAGATTTTTATTTATTTAATCAATTTCAGAAGAAGGCTGTAACGTAACAAAATGTGTGAGAAAGTCAAGGGGTCTAAAACCTTTCCGAAGGCACTGTATATATACTGTACAAAAATATAAACGCAACATGTAAAGTGCTGGTCCCATGCTTCATGAGCTGAAATAAAAGATCCCAGAAATGTTCCATATGCTCAGAAAGCTTATTTCTCCCCCAAAAAATGACATCCCTGTTATTGAGCATTTCTCCTTTGCCAAGATAATCCATCCACCTGGCAGGTGTAGTATATCAAGAAGCTGATTAAACAGCATGATCATTACACAGCTGCTCCTTGTGCTGGGGACAATAAAAGTCCACTCTAAAACATGTCGTTTTTTCACACAACACAATGCCACATACAGTGGGGAGAACAAGTATTTGATACACTGCCAATTTTGCAGGTTTTCCTACCTACAAAGTGTGTAGAGGTCTGTAATTTTTTAATATAGGTACACTTCAACTGTGAGAGACGGAATCTAAAACAAAAATCCAGAAAATCACATTGTATGATTTTTAGTAATTAATTTGCATTTTATTGCATGACATAAGTATTTGATCACCTACCAACCAGTAATAATTCTGGCTCTCACAGACCTGTTAGTTTTTCTTTAAGAAGCCCTCCTCTTCTCCACTCATTATCTGTATTAACTGCACCTGTTTGAACTCGTTACCTGTATAAAAGACACCTGTCCACACACTCAATCAAACAGACTCCAACCTCTCCACAATGGCCAAGACCAGAGAGCTGTGTAAGGACATCAGGGATAAAATTGTAGACCTGCACAAGGCTGGGATGGGCTACAGGACAATAGGCAAGCAGCTTGGTGAGAAGGAAACAACTGTTGGCGCAATTATTAGAAAATGGAAGAAGTTCAAGATAACGGTCAATCACCCTCGGTCTGGGGCTCCATGCAAGATCTCACCTCGTGGGGCATCAATGATCACGAGGAGGGTGAGGGATCAGCCCAGAACTACACGGCAGGACCTGGTCAATGACCAGAAGAGAGCTGGGACCACAGTCTCAAAGAAAACCATTAGTAACACACTTTGCCGTCATGGATTAAAATCCTGCAGCGCACGCAAGGTCCCCCTGCTCAAGCCAGCGCATGTCCAGGCCCATCTGAAGTTTGCCAATGACCATCTGGATGATCCAGAGGAGGAATGGGAGACGGTCATGTGGTCTGATGAGACAAAAATAGAGCTTTTTGGTCTAAACTCCACTCGCCATGTTTGGAGGAAGAAGAAGAATGAGTACAACCCCTAGAACTCCATCCCAACCGTGTAGCATGGAGGTGGAAACATCATTCTTTGGGGATGCTTTTCTGCAATGGGGACAGGATGACTGCACCGTATTGAGGGGAGGATGGATGGGGCCATGTATTGCGAGATCTTGGCCAACAACCTCCTTCCCTTCGTAAGAGCATTGAAGATGGGTCGTGGCTGGGTCTTCCAGCATGACAACGACCCGAAACACACAGCCAGGGCAACTAAGGAGTGGCTCCGTAAGAAGCATCTCAAGGTCCTGGAGTGTCCTAGCCAGTCTCCAGACCTGAACCCAATAGAAAATCTTTGGAGGGGGCTGAAAGTCCGTATTGCCCAGTGACAGCCCCGAAACCTGAAGGATCTGGAGAAGGTCTGTATGGAGGAGTGGGCCAAAAGAACTACAGGAAACGTATGATCTCTGTAACAAAGGTTTCTGTACCAAATATTAAGTTCTGCTTTTCTGATTTATCAAATACTTATGTCATGCAATAAAATGCAAATTAATTACTTAAAAATCATACAATGTGATTTTCTGGATTTTTGTTTTAGATTCCATCTCTCACAGTTGAAGTGTACCTATGATAACAATTATAGACCTCTACATGCTTTGTAAGTAGGAAAACCTGCAAAATCGGCAGTGTATCAAATACTTGTTCTCCCCACTGTATGTCTCAAGTTCTGAGGGAGCGTGCAACTGGCATGCTGACTGCAGGAATGTCCACCAGACTGTTGCCAGTTCATTTAATTCTAATTCCTCTACCATAAGCCGTCTCCAACTTCATTTTAGAGAATTTGGCAGTACGTCCAACCAGCCTCTCAACCGCAGACCACGTGTAACCACGCCAGCCCAGGACCTCCATATCCATCTTCTTCATCTGAGACCAGCCACCTGGACAGCTGATAAAACCTAGGAGTATTTATGTCTGTAATGAAGCCTTTTTGTTTGGGGAAAATTCCTTCTGATTGTCTGGGCCTGGCTTCCCAGTGGGTGGGCCTATGCCCTCCCAGGCCCACCCATGGCTGCTCCCCTGCCCAGTCATGTGAAATCAATAGATTCGGGCTTAGTGAATTTATTCCAATTAACTGATTTCCTTAAATGAACTGTAACTCAGTAAAATATTTGAAATTGTTACATGTTGCATTTATATTTTTGTTCATTATAGTTTATACTGTCCACTGTCAAACCAAATGTACAGTTGGCTTGGCAAACTATATCTGCTGGTGCCATTTACAGGCATCATTTTAATGTACAGTATATTTTATTTACGCCAAAAGCATGTGTATGTGTTATTTACACAAAGCTTGCTTTCATATATTTTTTTAAAAGCCTTTAAAGGTAGTGGCATGGGATTAGTGTGGTGTGTGAAGAATGCAATACTTTAACTTGTATGCAATACAAATCACATTGTTGTGGGAGCATGTTACGGATACAAGTATCCTGTGTGTGTATCCTGTGTGTGTTTCTTTTCTCTCCTTCTCCCCTCACAGGTGAAAATCATCACTCCCCAATCAGTCAACAATCAATCATCAATCAGAAGACACACCTCCTCCTGTTTCCTACCCTATCACAGTTCCTTTCCCTTGGTTTAAAAACCCCATCATTTGTTTGCTCTAGAGCTCAATCTCTCTGTAAATGCCATGTATGTAGATCTCTGTGTTTCACTCTCGCTTTGTGTCTTAACCTCTCTTTTGTTTGAGCACCTCCAAATCACTTTGTCATCTCCTGTGAGTATTGTTTTTGGTTATGGTGTTTGTGTTTGATTGCTGGTGGGAAAAGGGGAAACCAAGACAAGTCGCCCATGGGCATACACTACCCGTAGGTAGACTTTGTTAAAAACACTAGTTAGAACTGGGTGGACCACCCACTATTTTTGGTTAGTTAGTTAGCTGTTGTTAAAATAGGCTAGTCTAGCTTAGGGGTGTTTTGGATGCTTATTGTTTCTTTCCTTGGGTCCAGCTCAGCTTTCCTGCTCCCCCCCCATTACCGTGTGTTTTACAATAAACCTTGAGTTTGATGGTATAATTTCAGTTATCGTGGTTATTTCGTTCACACTTTTACTTTGTCACAATTATAATTTGCATGAGTTATGTTACGGGTCTCATTAACATCCCGCCCTAGACTGTCGTGCCAAAAGGGATTCGTAACAGAGTACCTCCTAAGAGTATGAATTAGGCTGTTTGAGAAGGTTAGAATACCAAGCAACCTGCATACACATTGTTTAAAGTACAATATACCAACATTACTGCTGTAGTAGGTCAAAGCTGTTTGCTGGAAAACCTTGGTAGAGTGGGCATTGTGGTGCATGTGACTTGCCTCTACTTTTCAGCTTCAGACCAATGCCTACTTCTCACTTATTTTTTTGTTCTTAGTAGAATTGATTGTTTCCTGATTTCCGTTAGGTTGCATATCCTGCATTATTTTATAAGATTCATAATAGAATGAGTCTCTGGTGACCTCTAACGGTGAGTGCACACAGTTCAATATCCAAATCAGTTCACAGCACCATATTTGCATGAAACTACTGAGACCATGGTCCTCATTAATTACATTAAATCTTTAAAACATAGTGTAAGGAGCAGCAAGACATGTTTGTCTGATGTTGTGTACAGACTGTGTAGAAGAGACGCCTAACAAGCATGATACTTCAACACCACTAGAGAGCAGTGTGTTATTACAGTAATATCCTGGAGTTCAATCAACCATCTCCATCTCTCAGGCCTAAAGACCCACCTCTTCACCACGGCCTAACACCCACCTCACTCACACGCACTCGCACTCGCGCACACACACACCACCTAGGAAAAGTTAAGAAAATATGGTGAAAGTTTATATAAGGGTCATGGTTAGGTTAAAGTAAAGGTAAAGTAAGATTGCTGAAGATTTAAGGAATTAAAGCGAAAACAGATTTAATCTACATCAATTTTGAGATGTTGCCACAGATGCTATGGAAGAAATGCTGTATAGTCATTATGTAACCCCTTTTCCTGGGGAAAAAAACTGTGCACAAAGGGGAAGGGTATGAACTCTGGGTTATGTTAGTAGGTCACACCTAGTTACATGGGCAAGCATGAACACACAACTCTGGTTACCATGACATTACCTTGGAAGCAGAGAGATAGGGAGCAGGTTACAGAGAAACCACGAGCAAACTCATTCCTATGTTAAATTTCTGTGTGCTTTTTTGAGTCAGTGTCATTTGCAGTAAGATGAGCAAATTACTGCACTCTATCTTGGAATGGCTGGACATTAAGACTATTTAGATTTTCCTCTGTTTTTTTGGTACTTGTCGACCTCCTGAAAAACAAAACGCCAAAGAATTTTCCTCCTGGACCTTGGTCATAGTCTTCGTTGGCAACATGTTTCAGTTTGATCCTGATAAGATACACCTTCAGTTGGAAGAGGTGGGTTTACTAAATGCTAGCTCGAGTGCCAGTCTGTTAGTACGATCATCCAAACTCCTTGTCACACATTGTCATGCCAAAAAATAGTTTGGCTTGACAATGAAAAATGGCATTGGTAAGAGCCTAATCAGATCTGGGACAAGGCTAACTAAATGCTCTTTTTGAGGAAACAATGTGACAAACTGTTTTACTTATCATTATTCTTGTAGTGTGCAAAAAAAATACGGAAAGATTTTCAGCCTTCGAATTCCTTCGGCAAACCAAGGGCCAAAGTGGGCTGTCCTGAGTGAATAAGAGATGGTGAAAGAGGCCTTGGTCAACAATGGTGACAGTTTCGAGGATCAGCCCTCACTTCCCTTATTTGAAGTATACGTGTATATTGGAAGTCAAGCATTGGGAAGTTAAGGTAATTAAGTGAAGGCGTTTTAGACTGCCAATACTGCATACTATGATGATTCAATTGAGGTGTTAACAAAATGGCTGTTCTGTTATCCCCGGTCTACTCATACCAAAGGCAAAACACTTGACCTGGTGCCTATTTTCTTGGATTGGGGTGGTAAGGAGCCTGCGACAAATAGCATCCTATCCAGAGGGTTACCTACTTGAACATTAAGCTGCCTCACACTACAGAAACAGGGAATGGGCCGTTCTAACTCAGACAAGGATATTTGTCCAAGGCTTTCTTAGTTACATTTGAGTGTATGGTACAACTTTTTGCTGCTTCACTGATCACTGAACTTTTTGTACACTTAAGTGTGATTATGTCAAATGGGTATCCACTGAAGAACTTTGGACAGGGCAAGAAGAGTCCAGATCGAAGCACAGTGTTTGAATGAAGCCTTTCAGAGTGAACAAGGTACTTGATATGCTTACAGTTCAAATGTTATTGTCCCCACAAGGAAATGCAAATACTTTTCAAAACAGATTTGAGTGTACACTACACAGACATTGTTATTGTGATGTTGACACTCGAGAGGCCTCTATTTTGGATGTAAAAGACACTACAGCGATAAATAATGTATTGATTTATATGGTGACAGATTCGGTTGAGATCAGGAGTCCTCGCACCAATAAATATTTTTGTATAAGCTATGGTGCTTACCCAGAGAAATTATTTCAGACTGAAGTTCAGTGTAAGGATATGGCTCACACGCAAAAAAAATGTTTGTGGTGAGCCATGTTGCTTTTGTCCCATGCAGAACAACCCTTCAACCCCCAGATGCTGATTAACAACAATGTCTCCAATGTTATCTGCTGTTTTGTGTTTGGTGAATGCTTTGAATACAGCAACGTCCCCAAGAGACTTCATTGACTGCTTCCTCAACGAGAAAGAGAAGACGATGGGGATGATGATGATGATCGTGATGATGATGATGAGGATGATGACTATCACTAATGTAGTGGTAAAAAAAAGTAGTCGGGTAAACACGGATGCCGTTCGCAGTGAATATAGTAATTCTCCCGATTTATTATTTATTTTTTATAATTGTATTTTAGAGTTTAGAAAATATACATATACAAAGATAATAGACATAGATCCAGTAAACTAAACATGATGTTGGCAGGGACTTAATGCCCAACCTTCAAAATAGACAAAAAAGACGAATAAAGACAAACGCCACACACACAATCAACTAGCATGATGACTTTCTTTGCATTGTCTTTTTATATTTTATCCCTGATGTAGCCAAGGTGCAGGTAGAGATGGATGCAGTTGTTGGGTCGTCACGGCAGCCCTCCATGGAAGACAGGGACAGCACGTCCTACACAGATGTAGTCATCCATGAGACACAGAAGATGGGGAATATCATACCGCTCAATGTATACAGCAAGGCCACTAAAGACACTGAGGTTGGAGGGTATTGGTTGTCATATTGGCAGGTTTGCTATCAACAAACTATTTAGCTAGCTTCTAGCCTAGTGTTTGATATGCAATCCTATCTCCTCGTAATTAACAGTCAGTGTTGAAAAGTGTCCTGACGAGAAGGCACACTTTTCTAGCTACAGTGCCTTGCAAAAGTCTTCATCCCCCTTAGCGTTTTTTCCTACTTTGTGTTGTTACAACCTGTAATTTAAAAAATGGATTAAAAAAATTACTTATTTTAAAAAAATAATAATAATACTTATTTTTAAAATTAAAAACGGAAAAGTGGTCCGTGCATATGTATTCACCCCCATTCATATGAAGCCCCTAAATAAGATCTGGTTCAACCAATTACATTCAGAAGCCACATAAGTTAGATTGCACACAGGTGGACTTTATTTAAGTGTCACATGATCTGTCACATGATCTGTCATATGATCTCAGTATATATACACCTGTTCTGAAAGGCCCCAGAGTCTGAAACACCACCAAGCAAGTTGCACCATGAAGACCAAGGAGATCTCCAAACAGGTCAGGGACAAAGTTGTGTAGAAGTACAGATCAGGGTTGGGTTATAAAAAAATATCAGAAACTTTGAACATACCACGGAGCATCATTAAATCCATTATTCAAACATTTAAAGAATATAGCACCACAACAAACCTGCCAAGAGAGGGCCGCCCACCAAAACACACAGACCAGGCCAGGAGGGCATTAATCAGAGAGGGAACAAAGAGACCAAAGATAACCCTGAAGGAGCTGCAAGGACCACAGCGAAGATTGGAGTATCTGTCCATAGGACCACCTTAAGCTGTACTCTCCCCAGAGCTGGGCTTTACGGAAGAGTGGCCAAAAAAAGCCATTGCTTAAAGTAAAAATAAGCAAACATGTTTGGTGTTTGCTAAAAGGCATGTGCGAGACTCCCCAAACATATGGAAGAAGGAACTCTGATCAGATTAGACTAAAATTTAGATTTTTGTCCATCAAGGAAAACGCTATGTCTGGCTGAAACCCAACACCTCTCATCTCCCTGAGAACACCATCTGCAGCATCATGCTGTGGGGAGGTTTCTCATCAGCAGGGTCTGGGAAACTGGTCAGAATTGAATGAATGATGGATGGTGCTAAATACAGAGAAATTCTTGAGGGAAACCTGTTTCAGTCCTCCAGAGATTTGAGACTGGGACGGAGGTTCACCTTCCAGCAGGTCAATGACCCTAAGCAAACTGCTAAAGCAACACTTGAGTGGTTTAAGGGGACATTTTTTTTATGTCTTGGAATGGCCTAGTCAAAGCCCAGACCTCAATCCAATTGAGAATCTGTATGACTTAAAGATTGCTGTACACCAGCAGAACCCATCCAACTTGAAGGAGCAAGAGCAGTTTGTCTTGAAGAACGGGCAAAAATCCCAGTGGCTAGATGTGCCAAGCTTATAGAGACATACCCCAAGAGACTTGCAGCTGTAATTGCTGCAAAAGGTGGCTCTACAAAGTATCGACTTTGGGCGGGGTGTATAGATATGCATGCTCAAGTGTTCTGTTTTTTTGTCTTATTTCTTGTTTGTTTCACAGTAAAAAAGAAATTGCATCTTCAAAGTGGTAGGCATGTTGTGTAAATCAATTGATACAAACCCCCCAGAAACTTATTTTAAATCCAGGTTGTAAGGCAACAAAATTTTAAAAAATGCCAAGGAGGGTGAATACTTTCGCAAGCCACTGTATGCCAGACAAAATCGGCATTATCAGCTCATTGTTATGGATGTATCCAAATTAATGTCAATAGAAAATTTTTATTTTTTATTTTTTATTTTACCTTTATTTAACCAGGTAGGCAAGTTGAGAACAAGTTCTCATTTACAATTGCGACCTGGCCAAGATAAAGCAAAGCAGTTCGACAGATACAACGACACAGAGTTACACATGGAGTAAAACAAACATACAGTCAATAATACAGTATAAACAAGTCTATATACAATGTGAGCAAATGAGGTGAGAAGGGAGGTAAAGGCAAAAAAGGCCATGGTGGCAAAGTAAATACAATATAGCAAGTAAAACACTGGAATGGTAGTTTTGCAATGGAAGAATGTGCAAAGTAGAAATAAAAATAATGGGGTGCAAAGGAGCAAAATAAATAAATTAAAATTAAATACAGTTGGGAAAGAGGTAGTTGTTTGGGCTAAATTATAGGTGGGCTATGTACAGGTGCAGTAATCTGTGAGCTGCTCTGACAAAATGGCTACTGTGCTCTTATTTTGGCTGCAGAGATTGTGACTGTGTTATCTGTAGCTAGCTAGAAAAGAACATTTCCAGTGAGCATGGCAATGGAACATAAAGAACAAACAAACTGGGTCGCGTCCATAAATATAGAACTAATCGAATGAACGACTGGATCGCGGGTCTATGGTAAACCAAAAGTTGAGAGAGTATGAATTTGCTTATATACATGAAACTATCAACGGAAATGTGCTTAGTCTTGTTTTCTTTGGAAACTGTGGTATAAGCAGGATAAACAGCTTAAACAAACGCGATGCAATAAACATTTATTCTGACTGCAGAGGTTGTGTGTCACGTTCTGACCTTAGTTCTTTTGTTATGTTTTTGTTTTAGTATTGTCAGTGCGTGAGTTGGGTGGGTTGTCTGTTCTGTTTTCTATGTTGTGTTTTGCGTTTGGCCTGGTATGGTTCTCAATCAGAGGCAGGTGTCGTTAGTTGTCACTGATTGAGAATCATACTTAGGTAGCCTTTTCCCACTTGTGTTTCGTGGGTGATTATTTTCTGTTATGTGTTTGTCACCTTTCAGAACCGTTTTGTTTCTCCTTTGTTATTTTGTTTATTGTTCTAGGTTTAATAAACATATGATGAACACTTACCACGCTGCGCTTTGGTCCTCCGATCCTTCCTACTCCTCCTCGTCAGAGGAGGAAGAAGACCGTCACATTGTGACTATGTAGCCATAGCTAGTAAGTTAACTAGAAGCAAGCAAGGCATAAGAACGTTGCCACTGAGGATGGCAAAGGAAACATTTATTTGATTTATTAGGATCCCCATTAGCCGACGCCAATGGCAAGAGTTAGTCTTACTGGGGTCCAACACATAACGATAATACGTTACAAACCGAAGACTTTACTATTTACATCCATTTAAAAACATGAACATGTAGTATGTGTGTGTGCGCTTCTATCAGTTACACATAAATGTCAGTGCATGCACACAAGTAGGTCACATGGGGGAGAGGAGTTGTGCAGTGAGGTGTTGCTTTATTTGCTTTTTAAACCAGTTTTGCTGTTCACTTGCGCTACATAAGATGGAAGGGACTTCCATGCAGTCTTGGCTCAACATAATACTGTACTTTTCCTTGAATTTAATCTGGACCTGGGGACTGTGAAATGTCCCATGGGGGCATGTCTGGTGGGATAAGTGTGTGTGTCAGTGCTGTGTGTAAGTTGACTATGCAAACAATTTTGAATTTGAAACACATTAATGTTTCTTATAAAAACAAGAAGTGATGTATTCAGTCTTTCCTCAACTCTTAGCCAAGAGAGACTGGCATGAATAATATTAACATTAGCATTCTCATTACATTGACGAGCAAGACGTGCAGCTTAACTAGATATTTCTTTGCAGCACTTGACCTTATGACTGGACAATAATCAAGATAAGATAAAACTAGAGTCTGCAGGACTTACTTTGTGGAATGTAGTGTCAAAAAAGCAGAGCATCTCTTTATTACGGACAGACTACTCCCCATCTTTACAACCGTTGACTCTATATTTTTCAACATGACAGTTTACAATCTAAGGTAACCCCAAGTAACTTAGTCTCCTCAACTTGTTCAACAGCCACACCACTCATTACCAGATTCAGCTGAGTTCTAGATCTTAAGGGATGATTTGTACCACATACAATCCTCTTAGTTTCAGATATTTTCAGGACCAGTTTATTACTGGCCACCCATTCCAAGACAGACTGCAACTCTTTGTTAAGGATTTCAGTGACTACATTAGCTGCGGTTGCTGATGTGTATATGATTGAATCATCAGCATACATGGACACGCATGCTTTCTTTAAAACCAGTGGCAGGTCATTAGTAAAAATAGAATAGAGTAGAGCGCCTAGAGAACTGCCTTGTGGTGCACCACACTTAACATGATTGACATTAGAGTAGCTTCCATTAAAGAAAACCCTCTGAGTTACACTACCGTTCAAAAGTTTGGGGTAACTTAGAAATGTCCTTGTTTCTGAAAGAAAAGCACATTTTTGCCCATTAAAATAACATCAAATTGATCAGAAATACAGTGTATACATTGTTAATGATTTTTTTATGGAATATCTACATAGGCGTACAGAGGCGCATTATCAGCAACCATCACTCCTATGTTCCAATGGAATGTTGTGTTAACTAATCCAAGGCTCAAAATGGCCAGAAACAAAACTTTCTTCTGAAACTCGTCAGTCTGTTCTTGTTCTGAGAAATGAAGGCAATTCCATGCGAGAAGGGAGTAGTACACAGCGTTGTACGAGATCTTCAGCTTCTTGGCAAATTCACACCTTAATTTCAAACATACATTTCTCAGAACAAGAATAACTGACGAGTTTGAGAAGAAAGTTATTTGTTTCTGCCCATTTTGAGCCTGTAATTGAACCCACAAATGCTGATGCTCCAGATTCTCAACTAGTCTAAAGAAGGCCAATTTATTGCTTTTTTAACATAATTTTTTAACATAACATAACATAATTGCAATAGGGTTTTATAATAGTGTTAGTGTTAGTGTTATTTAATAGTGTTATTTCATAGTTTTGATGTCTTCACTATTATTCTACAATGTAGAAAATAGTAAAAATAAAGAGAACTATTGAATGAGTAGGTGTACTAAAGCTTTTGACCGGTGGCGTACGTCTTCTCAACAACAATAATATCAAAGGCTGCACTGAAATCTATTAGTACAGCTCCCACAATCTTCTTATCAATGTATTTCAACCAATCATCAGTCATTTCTGTCAGTGCCGTACATGTTGAGTACCCTTTTCTATAAGCATGCTGAAAGTCTGTTGTTAATTTGTTTACAGTGAAATATCATTGTACAGTATTTGGTCAAATGCTTTTTTTCCAACAGTTTGCTATGAGCTGGCAGCAATCTGATAGGTCTGCTGTTAGAACCGGTAAAGGCCGCTTTACCACTCTTGGGTAACGGAATGACTTTGGCTTCCCTCCAGGCCGGAGGACAAAGACTTTCCTCTGGGCTCAGATTAAAGATACTGTATGACATATCGGAGTGGCTATAGAGTCAGCTACCATCCTCAGTAGCTCTCCATCTAAGTTGTCAATGCCAGGAGGGTTCTCATTATTGATTAATAATTTCCCCACCTCTCCCACACTAACTTTACAAAATTCAAACTTACAATGATGTTTTTTTTTTTTTTGTTCTGCATGAGTAGGATGGCTCACTGTTTATTGTTGGCATTCCTGCCTAATTTTGCCCACTTTGCCAATGAAGTAATCATAAAAATAACTGGCAGCATCAAATGGTTTTGTGATTACAGTTTTTCTCAGTCGCTTTGGTGCATTTCTTAGATCAAAAGTGCAATTCTTGATACTACTTGTACAAATTCCAAATCATCTAGTCACTTGTGCACATCATTAAAGCCATTTCTTATTCCTTTGAACAAATTGCAATTGATAATGTACAAGTGTCAGCTTTTTTCCACATTATCAATTGCTCATGTCATGTTGATCAAAATATAGTAGATGGTTCTCTGTTGAATAGTCTTACCCCTCAAAACATCTAGGCATTAGTTCCTTGCATAAGCCATTACATGCAAAATTGTTGAACTATTTGTCATAAACTGTCAAGCATAGTTTTACACATTTCTATTAGACCTTTTGTACAAAAACGTGAATTGATGAATCGTGCAGGTGAAATTGACCCTCACTCATGAAGGAATGTAAAAGTGTTAGTTCAACCAACAATCAACCAGTTGTCTAAATTGCTCAAATGTGCATCTCATGAATCAATTGGCAAGCATATATAGACAGACTGCAACACAGAGTTGCAATTTTCCAATAATGGATGGACCAGGAAACGAACAAGGTCAACAGCCAAGAGGAGGAAGAAGAGGAGCAAGGATGCGTGGTGGAAGGCAAAACAGAGGAAGAGAACATAGGCGCATATCTGATGACATAAGGGCCACTATTGTAGACCAGGTTGTCAATCATGGCCTTACAATGGCTGAGGCGGGTCAAAGGGTGCAGCCGAATATTGGGAGATCAACCGTGTTGATCCCTTAACAGGTATGTCCACCAATGTGCACTGTTACTGTATATAAGCAGTATACTGTATACTTCCTACAATGCTTCATATTACAGTAGTCCACTTGCATTTCACAGCATACATAAATATACTCTATACAGATACATACTGCACCTTACATGCACCCACCTGTGTGTTTTACAGTAAAATGTGTGTTCGCATAGACAAAAACTGTGAAAGTGTGCGATGCATCACTGCATTTTTCCCCACATAGGACTGCAAGATTGCCTCAAACCGGTGGCAGAGGACACCTTTTCACACCTCAACAGGAGGAGGCTATTTGCACCATGGTCCGGGTAAACAATGCCATGAGACTCTGGGAAATACAAAGGACCATTATAGAAGACAACGATGTCTTTGAAATCATCCATACGGTTAGCATCTCAACCATCGACAGGGTGCTGCATAGAAACCAGATGAGTATGAAACAGCTGTACCGTGTACCATTCCAAAGGAATGAGGACAGAGTTAAGGAGCTACGGTACCAGTATGTACAGGTAAAACATATATCTATGTAACTACTTTACAGCAACATTTTATAGTGATACATAGAACAGTAAACATAAACTGCACACATTTCCATTGCTGTGGAAGGATCATGTACATTTTATGTCACTCTTCCTTACCAAAACAAATTCAACTGTGTGTTCTGGGATATAGCGTATAATGGAGTTGGAATCAAGTGAATCCTCTCACAACTTTGTGTACGTGGATGAGGCTTCAACCTGACCAAATGCAGAAGGCGGTCAGAATATCATCGGTCACAGAGCTACTGTGGATTTGCCAGGCCAACGGGGAGGAAATATCACCATGTGTGCTGCTATTTCTGAGCATGGTGTCCTAACCCATATCCCCCTTATAGGGCCATACAACACCCAGCATCTACTCAACTTTTTAGAGACTCTCTACAGGGCTCTCATCTCTGATGATGAGAGGGGTCTGTTAAGAGAGGATTTGCCAAAGTATGTGGTCATTTGTGATAATATGAGTTTCCATCGATCAAACATAATAAGGCAATGGTTTGTGACCCACCCGAGGATGCTCATAGAATTCCTCCCACCTTATTCACCATTCCTTAACCCAATTGAGGAGTTATTTTCAGCATGAAGGTGGAAGGTGTACGATCGTCAGCCACACACACAGATGACCCTGCTGGCTGCAATGGATGTAGCATGTGAGGACATCACAGTAGACGCCTGCAGAGGATGGGATAAGGCATTCCAAAAGATTCTTTCCATGTTGCATTGGAAGAGAAAATATCCGGTGTGATGTGGATGAGAATATGTGAGACAGCACAACAGTGCTGTGGGCAAAGTTGTGCCTTAGGGGTGGTTTCCTGTGTTTCTTTCTAAAAAAAAATGTTTTCCTTTGTGCCCCTTGGGTTGTCTAGTCTCTTTCAATCAATAACCCACATACAGTAATATGCAAATAGTACTGTTGAAATGTATATATGCCATAGAAGTGCAGCCTTGTGCATTTTCAATACAGTAACTGTCATCCAAACTGTAGCCTAAGTTTACATCAGGTAATACTGTCAAAGTACACAGTTACATTGACAACATGCCTAAACATTTTGACGACCTTGTTTGTGAACAATGACTCAATGACATCATTCTGATGACACTGACATGATCATTGGCATGAATATTTACTTTTGAGAGATGTACTAAGGATTTTTTGTGACTGAATAGCTTTAGAAACATATCTATTGTCTATTGCAGTTTGTACAAATTGTTCTGAGAAATGCACATATTATTTTGCACATGTTAGGGATGATGTGAAAAATGCACCAAAGCGACTGAGAAACTGTAACAAACCATCTGATTCGATGAAAGATGGAGTTGAATTTGTCTTTCTGCCCATAATTTAATTTAAAGTACTCCATAGTTTTTTAAAAATCTTGGCTTCATAAAACAGATTCTTCTTCTTTTTGTTTGAGTTTAGTCACATCATTTCTCAACTTGCAGTAAGTCAGCCAGCCAGATGTGAAGTCAGACTTATTAGCCACTCATTTTGCCCCATTTCTTTCAACCATGCAGTTTTTCATTTTCTCATCAATCCATGGAGCCTTAACAGTTCTAACAGTCAGTTTCTTAACAGGGACATTTTTATCAATAATTGGAAGAAGCAATTTCATAAATTCATCAAGTGCAGCATCTGGATGCTCCTTATTAATCACAGCAGACCTGAGTTGTATTGCATGCAAAAAAAAAAGTGACAAATGTTATTATTTTATACTAATTACATTTCTAAGAGAAAGAGATTTGGTTTAACAAGTAATATATTTTTTAAGATGGGGGTCAAAATGATTGGATCCCCAGTTTTCAATACTCCAGCACCCTTCCCTTGTGAGGATAACGACATTGCGATGAGGATAACGACATTGAGATACCAAATGTGGTATTACAGGGATAAATACCTCTGTTCTGTGCATTACCTTGGAAAAAGGAACTCATCTGGGTCATCCATGATTTCCAAGGTAATGCACAGAACATCAGCATTAATCCCTTACTTATCCACCTCATTATCAAACGCTTTGAAAGCATGGAAGCCAAACGTGGAAACTATGAATACAATTTACTCCACGCTGGTGCATTGTCATAGAAATCCCCGCATTGGCATGTTTCTGTTAGCTAATACATCATGACAAAATGCACCATATTACTGTCCTGCTAATGTGCCTGGACCTTGTAGGCTAAACTGCTGAGAAAACCCCCATAACTGATCCAAATGGTTGCCCAATTAGGCAACCTAGATGCACTTATTTCGAAATGAATATATGTTCAAAACACCAGGCTTTTGAGCTTCAATTGACATACGCAATTCACTGCAGTTTACTGCCTAGGCTAGACCTTACAAAAAAAAAGATTGCCGTTTTGAAACTGCAGCAACTGCCGTCGACTGTGGTATTATGGACGCAGTAACTGCAGATTAACTGCAGTGTATTGCAGCTGAACTGTTGTTATACTCAGCTGTAACTGCATTACTGCAGTAAAAAAAACGTATTTTGGACGCAGTATTTGCAGCATAGTGCAGTCATACAGCACTCTTCACATTTTTTCTCTAAGGGAGTTTTGCACTCACTTAAAAAAAAACATTCTTAATTGCATTGTGTTGTTGTAGCCTAGGCAGGACTCATTTCTTGTCCCTAAAAAACTGAAACAATATGGATATTTTCGAGTTGCATGCCCAGGGACTGTGAAGGAGCGCACTCGGGGCAGCATCCGCGGCGCACATAGTGTAGGCTACTGTACCTACTGTTTTATCTGATTAACCGTTAACTTTTTTCCCGCTCTGTAAATTGACTGGATATAGTTACTTCAGTATTAAGCCTAGCACTGAGTTTATGAATGATGGGCTAATATGCTTAGCATACGCTTCTAATTTCGGATATAGGCTACATCTCGAGCTTGTCTGTCTTCATTGCTCTGTTGCGCAATTACACATTTTATTTAGCTTGCTAATAGCCTATTGGAAGAGAGGTGCACGCTTGCTCTTGCTTGCTGAATGTGAAATAGTGTAGGAAAGGTGAAAACCCTATTTTTAATAGTAGGCCTACTGTATCTTAATACCAGATTACATTCTGACAAAATAGGCCTACACCATGTGATTGTCCTGCTAATGTAACTTTCTGGACCTTCTAAACGGTCTTGAATAGACCTAAACGGGTCCAAATGGTTGCATAATCAGGCCTAGGCTGTTGGCATGCAGTTATTTCGGCATGAAACAAAACAGGACATGTGAGTGGTTATTCAAATTAGCCTGCATCACTGAAGTGTACAGCCCATGGACAATAATTGCGTGTTCTCTTGACAACAATAACTCACTCCTCATTGCACTATGTTGTTGTAGCCCATTGTAAAATAATTTTCTTGTCTAAAAACGTAGGCCTAATCCATACTGTGGAGCTGTACGTGACTGGGGACCACTGAGCGCAGCCTGGAGAAACGCACCACAGATCTGCCATTTGATAATCTTATTATCTTATTTTTCTTTAACTTTGACAACTAAATATTTAGCTTATAACCCTAATATTTAGCTAACGAATGGCCTAATATCTAGCTAATATTTAGCTTCTTACTTCGGCTACAGATCACTAGCCTCTCTCATCGGTTCCCTTGCGCAACAGGCTATAGGCCAATCCACTTCTCGTGAAATCCCAGGAAAACCTATAGGCTACAATGCTAAAGAACATTTATTTATACTAGGTCTACCAGTCTATCCGGGGAAAGAAGTTTGCTTGCTCTTGCTAATTGCTGAAGGTTAAACAGGCCTACAGTATAGAAAATGCATGTTGCACTGATGCATTGCAAATAGTTGCACAGGACATACAGGGATGATCACAGTGAAATAGAAGACCCAAAAGAACTGACAACCATTAGACCAATGGCAACCATTTGAGCAATGATGTAAAATATGTGCAGGCCAAACAGTGTTTGTTGTTGAATTGCTACATTTAAATACAAGTTACTACATTATTTTTCATTAGACCTACATTTATATTGAAGTATTATTTGCAGTTGTCACTATGACAATGAACACATCCTGAAAGCACTGAATGGTTTGAATCAATATCTGTGTGTTAGAAACCTCATGAATGGTCTTGTGTTACCACATTATTCATAGGCAGAAGTAGGATGCATTAATCAGTTGATTGACAGGTGTAGGAATGTAGAACTGTAAAACAATAAACTATCAACTTTCCTCTAGTGTGGATGCTCAACAAAGTTTTATAGTTATGTAGCCTATATTTTATCATTACATGTATCATTAGGCAATAGTTATTGGCTTGGTGGATGACCTGGGCCTTAATGAACTCTACCACAACACAACTAACATTATTAGCACAACAGAACTAGCCTACTAAGTTAGTAGGTCTAGCTAACGTTAGCGAACATGAATCAAATAAAAAATAAAATTACACATATACACTTACACTTGTTTACATGACTTTATAAATTGACTCTTTCAAATAATTGACTCTGGCAAGTTTGCCACTGGAGTGCTGCAGTTTAGAAAATCCATCCGTCGAATCCATCACTTCCGTTGTTTGACTGTGCCCATCACAACATTCGAAAAAGAGTTAGATACCACAGCGTTGTTGAATACTCGTTTCTGATTGGCTAAAAGGGCATTCTAGAATGGCCATTAAAACCAGATAACAAGACAGTTGGACAGTTGGGAAAGATATCAGGACAGTTGGAAAAGATATCAGGACACTTTGAAATCATGACACAACATGCACCTAAACATACCAGTAAATTTGTGCTTGAGTATTGTTTTCTTTGACAACTGTGGTATAAGTTGGATAAACACATCCGTAATTTACATTACCTTGGAAAAATGAACATCGCAAATGGACTCGGGAGCATTGCCCATCATTTCCTAGGTACTGTACAGAATGTCTGCGTTTATCCCTTTCAATTTCAACTATACATAAAGCTTTGTTGCCATAACACTGTGTACACTGTGTACTAGTTGTATCTAATAAATAATACAGTGAGTTGATGAGATCATGTCTGTTTTGTTGTCCCCTCAGAACAGTCTGTCCTGTTTGAGTCAGAGTAGAAGACCCCTCACACCTTCAACCCTGCACACCTCCTGGATCAGGAGGGTAAGTTCAGGAAGAGAGACACATTCCTTCCATTCTCTTTAGGTAATACTGTGCTACATTTATCCTACCGTTCTCTTTATGTAATATGGTACTACATCTCTTCCATGTCATTTGACCCCAGATTGGTGCCAAATGATGCTGCCCTACAGGAAATAGCACATGTACAACTCATCCTCCTTACATAGTAATACTTGACTCGGTTTAACTGAAGTTGAATCATTGACTTGTCTCTATAGCTAGAGTATGTTAGTGCTAGCATAGTTACTGTTCTATACTTTACACTGAGAGTTAGAGAAGGTGTTCTGTGATTGATTCTCCCCTCAGCTAAGAGTGTGTGTCCTGGGGAGCAGCTGGCTAAGATGGAACTTTTCCTGTTCTTCACCTCCCTGCTGCAGAGTTTCACCTTCTCCTCTCCCCCAGGGGTGGAACCCAGCCTGGACTTTAAGATGGGGTCTACACACAGTCCCAAGCCCTACCAGCTGTGTGCAACACTTCGATGAGGCACAGCATTTTGCAGGGGTGTCAAACTCAATTCCTGGAGGGCCAAGTGTCTGCAGGTTTTCTCTCCTCCCTAAAGTCATTGATTATTAATTGATTATTAGAAACTCCCTTCACCTGGTTGTCTGACACAAATTGAAAGGAAATAGCGAAAACCAAAGTGTAATTCTTTCATCACACCAAAAAATTGAAAGGGCTACAGATGGAGAAAACACACTTAATGAAATGATAGTAGTACTAATACAATTATGTAATGACACTGCATATACCACTAATAGCCTACATATCAAGGTCTCAAACCATGTTTTGTAGTCCTAGCTTGAACTTGATGAAGAAGGGAAGATTAGATTGATAATGCAGTAGTGTGTTTTAGACTTTCAATGTAAACCATGTACAGGTCAGCGGACAAATAAAAAAATATATACATGTATATACAGTATATTAATACATTTTTTTGTGGAACTCAGTCGGTGTATCAACTTACAGTTGAGAGTAAGAATAATAGAATACACAAGGGGTGAAATTTGGTTGTGAATCAGCACTCACAATTTGCCAATGTCAGCTAAAGATTTTTAGATTGGTAAGTTAGTGTAGGGGACAGCTATCTTAACTTGTAGTAAGCATGGTCAAATTACTGACCGGGGTGGGGCCCATTGATCATCAGTTACCATATTAAAAGCTGCAAACATTTGCCTCCGCCCTATGGCAAAATGTGTATAATTGCATGAAATTAGCTAAAAAATTGCTAAATATTCTCTCAGCAAACTTGCTTTAAAATGACAAAATGTTCTCTACGCCCTATGGCAAAATGTGCAGAATTGCAGGAAAATATCTCTTGTTTTCCGAGAAAGATGTGTGTGGGAGGGGTGTTATGAGTTTTAAATACACTAATCAGAATCCGAGGCAGGTTGGATAAAAGTCTGCAATGTTAATGTGGGCTAATTGTGGTCTCCTCCCTGCTGCCTTCAAGCTTGATTGAATTTAAGGCTTACAAGGTACTATTAATTGGATATCCCTAATTAGTGTTAGACCACACTTCATATATTTTCATGAGTTTGGATAAATAATTGTCTGTTCTCAATGTCAAAGGGCAAAACAGTAAAGATGCTGTGAGTGAATATTATCACTTTTAAAACATTGACATTACCAATTCCCAAACCATTTCAAATAAAAGCCTAAAACCTAAAGCTGATTAAGAAATAAAAAACTATTCTGTTTTGAACAGTTTTTGTGCAACTGATGGGGATGGGAACAAAATATCAGAACTCACTGCAGAGAGCAATTTTAAGTTAATTCTACACATTTTGCAATGGGATGTAAAGAATATGTTATAGTTTTAAAGCTTGCTTGCTGCAATTCTACACATTTTGCCATGGGGCGGAGAGGAAAATTAGCAGTTTTACAGCAAATATCCTGCAATGAGAAATGTTTGCAGTTGTTAATAGGATATTTATGTAGGGGGTGCGTACTGGCGGCAGAGAAGTCAGGCGCAGACAGCAAAAACTGATTTACAACGGCGCAGTTTACTAAACAAAACCACCGTAAACAGAACAATAAATCAATGGGTAATCAAAACCTGGTACACACCAGCATAACGTGCGCAAGCACTACAATAAACAATTCCGGACAAGAACATGGGGGGAAACAGAGGGTTAAATACACAACATTTAATGATGGAATTGAAACCAGGTGTGTGGGAAAACAAGACAAAACAAATGGAAAATGAAAGGTGGATCGGCGATGGGTAGAAGACCGGTGACGTAGACCGCCGAACGCCGCCCGAAGAAGGAGAGGGACCGACTTCAGCGGAAGTCGTGACAGTAACCCCCCTTGACACACGGCGACACCGGCCTCGGGGACGACCCAGAAGGCGAGGCGCAGGTTGATCCGGACGAAGACGATGGAACTCCTGCAGCATTGAGGAGTTCGTCAACCGCCGAACGCCGCCCGAACAAGGAGAGGGACCGATTTCGGCGGAAGTCGTGACAATTTATTACATTTTTTGGGAGGGGTAACACAATCAGAATGTGTTATCGGACAGCTAGTTAAACCTACTTACATTCTGGAAGCTAATAGACTGCATTTAGTTCAAATATTTTGCAATCAGAATATAATATTAACTTGTGAAATCTCAACTCTGGAAATGTAAAATAAGGGAGAAATATAAATATAATCAAGAAGAAACTGACAAGGACTACTTCTAGGTTGTTTTTGGTCTTTATTCTTGCACAGCTTTTTGGACACACTGGAAATCACAGACTGCAAGGAGAGGGGACTAAGTGGTGAGGAAAGACTTGATCAAAAGACTGGTGAAACTACACCTTGTGCTTGATGTGAAGAGAATTTTCTTGCAACAATGGTACATGTAGAAATATAATGAATAGAAAGAACTACTGTATTATGCTCTATTACTCATGAAATGTAATCTATGCATGGCATGTGTGACATTATGCAGCATCACTGTGCATTGCAGAAGTTACTGTTAAGTACACCATGATTTCCCCCAATGCATCTAACCATTAGAGGGAGCGTACAGTAAAGCAGTAGAATAGGAGAGACAACCCCCTTAGCTTTGAGGTCACCTTGGCCGCATGGTACACACCACACACACACAACAGCAGCAGCTCTTAGCCCTTAGTAGTGAGGTAATACAGAATGAAAGGCTTCAAATATCATTGGGTGCATTTGGGACGTTCCCATTTCTATACATAATATTATAAAATATATCAGAACTGTAAGCTCTTGCTGAGATTGATGATTGAAGTCACGGGGAGCATTTGGAAAGACACGGTACACATAGAAGTTATTAATCCGAAATATGTAACACGTGAAATCAAAATAAATAAGAAATGTGTGAAATACGCATGCACATGCACATCTTCATCATGTCTTTTTTTGTGTAATATAATTGCAGTTTCCATTGAACGAAATTACCTTGGTTTCACCAGTCGTGTTACAACGTCAAGAGAAAAAAATATTGTCTCACCCTCATATTGTACCTGGAACGTTATGATTTTGTTGAGATCACATCTTGCTCATAGCACGTAGAAATGTCTGGACAATGAAGAGGATAGGAGCTAAATTGAATTGATCGTCACTGCACTTCAACCACTACACTGTACATTTAAGTGTGTGTGTGTGTGTGTGTGTGTGTGTGTGTGTGTGTGTGTGTGTGTGTGTGTGTGTGTGTGTGTGTGTGTGTGTGTGTGTGTGTGTGTGTGTGTGTGTGTGTGTGTGTGTGTGTGTGTGTGTGTGTGTGTGAATGAGAGATTAGTCACGGTCAAATACTTGGATCACATTTAGAGAGTGCAATGTGTACAGGTAAAGGTTTACCAAGAACAAGCCACAATGATGAGTGACAGTATGGTGAAATTCAGAAAAAGAATCAGTCCACTCCAACTGTTAGTTATTCCTCCAGTTCAATGTCAAACTTTTGCATCCAGTGCTGTAAAGTTGTCCATCGCCTTTGTTTTAAGACTTTTCAATACTTTTTGTCCTCATTTTAACAACCTCATGACAAACATCAGACGATGCCACTGCTGTACTGTAATGGACAGTGGATATCGGTTTGTGATAGACTAGGTTGCTCCATTTATGAAGAAAACCCAAGCAAACTTGCTGTTTCCTTTCCCTCTTATCCGATATCAGATGACTATTGTGCCCAAGGTTTTAGGTCCCAGTGTGTGTATCCCGTGGCAGCTGTAACGTCTCGTCTATGGTCACTATGAGTTCTTCTGGTTGGGCAGTCGCCCCCAGGCAGTTACTGTGGTTACAAGTAATGTAGTTCATCTCTACCAACTGTGGCCTTTCGCTCATCTCACTCATCTCGTTCACGCTGTTGGTGATACAGTTTATCTCACTCTTACTCCTGTTGGTCACTCTGCAGCCACCAAACAACCTGCAGTCTAGAGGAGACAGAGAGAGAGAGAGAGAGAGAGAACATATCTCAAGCCTCGTTTATACATGGGACTAACATGCGTCCTTTGTCCTGATCTTATCCACATTCTGATTGTTCCCACATTTTCCGACATGTGTCTACACATGGTGTTAAAATGTGTCTCATCCATCCGCTGTGTGTGCATTGTGACCAGATTTCCTGGTCCCTTCCTTTATGTCAATTATTTGAAAGATATTATTTCAGAATAATATGCGTTTATTCATGTATAAGTATCCACCATGGATTTTTAGTAGGATTTAAATGAATTTATTTGAGATATTTTTGTCACTGATTTACATAAAATACTCAATAATGTCAAAGTGAAAAGAAAATTCAATAAATGTTTACAGATTCATACACAATAAATAACTAAAATGTGTTGGTGATATACGGTACGTATTTAACCCCTTTGTTATGGAAAATGCAAATTAGTTCAGGAGTAAAAGATGGCTTAATAAATCACATAATAACTTGCATAGATTCACTGTGTGCAATAATAGAGGTTAACGTAATTTCTGAATGACTACCCTGTCTCTCCCCCACACACAATTATCTGTAAAGTCCTACAGACTAGCAGTGATTTTCAAGCACAAATTCAAGCACAAAGACCAGGGAGCTTTTCCAAAGAAGGTCACCTATTGGTAGATGGGTAAAAAAAATCCCTTTGAGCAAGTTATTAAGTAAGCTTTGGATGGTGTACCAATACACACAATCCCTACAAAGATACAGGTGTCCTTCCAAACTGACTAATACTGCAACAACAAAAAATTGTCCTGAATACAAAGTGTTATGTTTGGGGCAAATCTAACACAACACTGAGTATCACTCTCCATATTATTTGTATTTTACCCGCTTTTTTCTCCCCAATTTTAAAGGGCAAATATTGCACAATCCAGGTGTGCAAAGTTCTTAGAGACTTACCTGAAGGAAAGCACAGCTGTAATTGCTGCCAATGGAGTTTCTAACATTTATTGACTCAGGTGGGTGAATTCTTATCTAATCAGGACTTAATAGTGTTTAATTTTTCATTCATGTTTAAAGAATGTTGGAATATTCTTTCACTTTGAACAAACATTCCAACATTACATAGTATTTTGTGTAGATCATTGACAAACATTGACAATTAAAACCATTGTAATCCCACTTTGTAACACAACAAAATTAGAAGAAATCTGAGGGGGTGAATATTTATGATAGTCAATGTACTGCTCACACTGCATGCTAATGGCTACCACTACCACACACATCAAACAAACACACACAAACTCCACACATAGCGTTCATAGATGATGTGCTGCTGTGGACTACATGAGGAGGACAGGACAAAAGGAAATGCCTGCAGCTGAATGTGAATGTGAGAAAGCCTTAAATTCATGACATTCAAAAGAACAAGACTGCAAACTTCATTTGACGCAGAGTTATGATTGCTTTACTATTCGCAATTCCATTAGAGGCAAAACACCATCAAATTGGGTATGACCCAAATGGCACCCTATTCTCCATAAAGTGCACTACTTTTGACCAAACAATGTTGCACTATGTAGGGAATAGGGTGCCATTTGGGACGCAGATTTTAAAATTGTTTCTGGGGAAACGCCTCACCCGCCTGCCTGCCATTTGCACACACCACACACCACCCCCATCATGTGGGGGAGAGATCTTGATTGGAAGACATCAATCATTGGGGTGTCAGATAGGGAGCTGGAATTAAGGCAGACAGACAATGGAAAGAGCAGAAGGATGAGTGTATTGTGAAATTGTGTTCTTCAACTCGGTCCCACACACTCGAACATACATGTACACATGCACAAGCACCACCCACACACACACACACACGCACACGTCTGACATACTGTTAGGGTGTGCTGGAGGGTATTTGCCCTTGCTTCAGCAGACCCAGCAAACCGGGAACATTCCCAGAACATTAGTTACGATTCCCATTAAGTTCTAGATAGGGTTTTATCTAACATTGGGATGATAACATGCTAACATTTTTTTTAAAGATTTTAAAAGAAATATCCTTTGAATGTTCTCCTAACATTCATAAAAATGTGCACAACATTTGTAACAAACACCACAGAATATTCCCCAAAAGTTCTCATTAAGTTTCCAGGTAATGTAATACCACAATGTACCAGTAATGTTTTCCCAGCAAACCAAAATTGTGACCTGATTCAAGAAACTAGTCGTATGTCGCAAGTCACAACTTTACAGGAGAGCCATTTGAACGTAAAAATATATTTTACCAAAATGCGTTTTTTTGGGCCAGAAATGCCTTCTCGATCATGAACTTTCATGTGCCTTAATAACAAACTTGTATGCCATCTGTAAATACAAATAAAAATGTTAATGAGTGGGTGGACATGCCGAGAGAGAAGTTCCGGATTGGTCTGCCATATATAAGGCTTCTGTCTATTTGAGCTCGTCAGTCTGTGTTGGTAATCCTGTCGAACACAGCTTTTTTTAATGTATTGTGTAGTGGAGCTGCATAAGTGTTGCTCTCCACTTTCTGGAGGTTCAAGTTTTGAAATCAGTGGAATTGGAGTATGATAGCTACAGAGATGGAGAAAACACCTGTCTCTGGATTACATCTTCAAACTAAGGGCCACCATGGTATGGCATTCCTGACAGGGAGATGCGTCCATCATGCATGATGATGTATACAGGTAAAATAGTCTAGCGTTAGCAAGCTACATTTTCAGATATTACATGTTTCTAATTTTGACAGAAAGCAATTTAATTTCAAGCTAAAGGGCACTGTTAACTAGCTAGCTAACGTTAGCTGGCTGGCTCCCTAGCTGACATTATTTTTTGGAGCCTAATGTTAGCTAGCTAACATTGAACCTGGTTGGTTAGCTCCCAACACTATGGCATTGTTTGCACTGTTCATTGTTGTTTAACTAGCTAACGTTAGCTGGCTGGCTCGTTAGCTAACATTACATGATGTGTGTATAACACCTGTTGAATATGGCCTTTGTCAGTAAACGTCTGCAAAAAAACGTAATGAGATTGTTGCCAGCAGAGCTGGTTAGGCTGTTTTCACGTTATCCAGAGGTTAACAAATCATTGGCCAGTGTCAAGTGTCATTGGCCAGTGATGAGTGGAGCTAAAGCTTAAGTGGTTGTGAACAATGCTGAATGAGAATAGACAAAGGAGAGCTCTTCTCTAGATACCAAAACTTTCAAAGGCGACTTTCTCAAAAGTGAGTTTACAAGTTGATCAACTTACAAAGCAGAATTACTTTCCCATTGTTCCTCAAATGCAGTGTATGATATACCATTTTGTAGCTCTGAGTCTCCACTTTCATCCAATGTAAAAAACACAATTTCATATTTTGCTACTTAAGGCCGAATCCAGGAGCCACAATTGGTTCTGTGAAAGTTCCCAGAACATTCGCTAAGTTGTAGCAAATGTTTTCATAACAACAACTGTCCAGTTGTGCTGATGATTATACAATGTTTGTAGAAAACATTTGCCTGATGTTACAAGAATGTTCACAGAATACATTTGTTGCACTATTGGTTAGAGCCTTTAAGTAAGCATTTCACTGTAAGGTCTCTGTTGTATTCAGCGCATGTGACAAATACACTTTGATTTTATTTGAACATGTTCTTTTATGTTCCTTAAAAGTTCCTAAAACATTTATTGAGGTTGTGGGGACATTGTGGGGATATGACAAGAGAACTGTCCAGTTGTGCTGACATTCAGATAATGTATGTATCTGTGTAGGGGCAGCGATAGCTTAGCTTGAGGCTGTTTGGTAGACATGCATCACTCACTCTAGTTAAATGACCACGGACTCGTAAAAAATGCAATACTTTATTCCACAGATTTCCAGTATGTAAAGGTATCCACAGATTTAAAGGTAAATATCTTCAGGTAAAATATTTCCACAGGGATAACAAAAGTTAGGATTCTGTCAAAAAAACGTATGGCTCCCCAGCCTACGACTGACAAAATGTGACATTCTAAATTTGTCCAAATTAGAGTGAGCACAAGCCGCTGCATCATCTCTTAATTTAAAGAGACTGTATCCAATTACAAAAAAGAATGAGACAACTGAAACAATGTAGCCTATTGTAACAAAATGTAACGAGGTTAACCAATAAATGTATCCTGTATTACAAATTTTGGCAAAATCCTGAATTGGCTCCCACAGCAGGGTGTACAAAACATTCCTTTGATATTCTGAGTTCTTTAAAGGTTCCCAGAACATTTAATTGGGTTGTCAGAACAGTGTAGGTACATTTACAAGAGATAGGTTTCCAAAACACAAAATATGTCCCATCAACGGGACGGTTGAGCTAACATAGGCTAATGCGATTAGCATGAGGTTGTAAGTAACAGGAACATTTCCCAGGACATAGACAAATCTGATATTGGCAAAAAGCTTACATTCTTGTTAATCTAACTGCACTGTCCAATTTACAGCAGCTATTACAGTGAAAGAATACCATGCTATAGTTTGAGGAGAGTGCACAATTTTGAACATGAAAAGTTATTAAATATACAAATTAGGTACATTTGGGCAGTCTTGATACAACATTTTGAACAGAAATGCAATGGTTCATTGGATCAGTCTAAAATGTTGCACAAACACTGATGCCATTTAGTGGCCAAAATCTAAATTGCACCTGGGCTGGAATAATGCATTATGACCTTTCTCTTACATTTCAAATATGATGGTACAAAAAAAAAAGCAAAAGAACGGTTGTTTTTGCCTTTGTATTATCTTTTACCAGATCTATTTTGTTATATTCTAGTACATTCCTTTCACAGTTCCATAAACTTCAAAGTGTTTTCTTTCAAATGGTACCAAGAAAATGCATATCCTTGCTTCAGGGCCTGAGCTACAGGTAGTTAGATTTGGGAGTGTCATTTTAGGGGAAAATTAAAAAAAAGAGTTGTATCCTTAAGAGGGGTGCATTACTGCAACCAACTGGACTGGAGTTTGGACCTTGTTCATCCTTCAATCACCCACATTGGTATATGCTTGTAAAAACACTGGGTAATGGGAGAGGAGGAACTTGCAGTGCAAAAGCAGTTTGGATAAAATTAAGTTAGGTTGAACAGGACATTCCATTAATACTGTAAGAATGTTGGCAGAGCACATTTCTTTCAAGGTTCCCAGAACATTTAATTAAGTTATGGGAGTTGTATGGGATGTTGCAAGAATATTCTTGTGATATTTAGGAAGGCTGTACAGAACATTCCCACAATGTTGCATGATGTTCCACAATTTCCAAATAAATCAATTTTTATGACTTGCCGTGCGGTAGCAGAGAGAACAGTCTATGACTTGGCTGGCTAGAGTCTTTGACCATTTTTAGGGCCTTCCTCTGACACCGCCTGGTATAGAAGTTTTGGAGGCAGGGGGTTTGTGGTAAGATGGTCATACTATGAATAATTTAGCTATTTGATTTGGAATTTTGGGACCTCTTTAAGTATAGAAATATATATACAAAAAAAATGATTTGATTAAATATTGAATTTGGCCTTTACTGCTATAGCCCAGAGAAATGTATTGAATAACACATTCATAAAAAATGATTTTTAAAAATTGTTTGTCCTATATCTAGGAGATATAAATACATATCCAACTGCTTTTTGGGGTGACACAAAACTTCCTTCATACCACCATTCATTTTTTTTAAACCAATACCGGTTACCTGCAGACAAGTCCTGTGACACTTGTTTGTAGGTCAAGCCGTTTGGACGCTACAAATGTTTTCGTGAGAAGACCAATTTCAGGGATGTCTCATGGTCTGACAAACACCACTCTAGCTCTGCCACCTTTAACCGTAGGTGCAGATATCTCTAGTTTAAACTGACTTATTTCTATGGGGATTTTTTCATTATGTTACTTAGATTGACGCACCGGTGCGTCAATCAATTCTAGGGGGTTAAATGTCCTACTCACATTGGCTACTGAGAGCGTGATAATACAGTTGTCCTGAACAGCTGGTGCTCCAACTCTGCTGGGTTTCCCTTTGTAATGAGTGATATTTTGCTAGCCCAGCCACATCCGACGAGCGTCACAGCCGGTGTAGTAGGATTCTATCTTTGTCCTGTATTGACACTTTGCCTGTTTGAGGGTTTGTCTGAGGGCGTAGCGGGATTTCTTATAAATGTCTGAATTAGTGTCCTGCTCCTTGAAAGCGTCAGCTCTAGCCTTTAGCTCAGTGTGGATGTTGCCTGTAATCCATGGCTTCTGGTTGGGATATGTACGTACTGTCACTGTGGGGACGACGTTGTCGATGCACTTAATTGTGATGTAGAGCAGCCTTTCCCAAAACCCAGTCCGCGGCATATTTGTTTTAAATATGATTGGTTGTTTTTTTGGGGGTCCACGGCATATTTCATTTAAATTTGTTTGTTAAAGGCTGAACTCTGCATGCTGCCATAAACAAATTGTGTTGCCATGACGAAGTATAGCTACATCACACTTTATAAAGTGTAGAGAGGAGCAGGCAGGAGGCAGTCGCAGGTTTAGAACTACTGAGTTTATTAAAGCACTATATATATAAAAGCGGGATGAAATGCAAAGCGCAAAATAATAAAGTACTCAGAAAATAGTAGGAGAGATTCCTCTCAGGAAAACAAGCAACATTTATAATGACCGACAAGGACAAATGACAGAGGGAGTATATATACAGTGATAGAGTGGGGATTGGAACCAGATGTGTGTAATGATGACGAGACAAGTCCGGGGTCGATGAGTGAAGGGCGTTTTCCAGCAGCAGGTTCGGCAGCAGCTAGAAAGTCGGCGACGACAAACGCCTGAGCTGGACAGGAGGGGGATCCAAAGCGAAGCCTGGTGTGGCATGAAGCATCCGTTTAGAATGTTTTCTAACGACGAAATGTGGTTGTGAGAGGAAGTCCAGTCGAGAATAGTGGGAGAGCCAGTCGCTGGTAGTGGGAGAGGATGGAACTAGGTGAAACTGGGCCAATATTCTACCAACTTTCTCATTAATAACTTTCTCATCAACATCTGATCGCAATACATTTTTCTGTTCCCTAAACTAAAATCTGTGACGAACACAGAGCACTACGTTTTATAAACTTTACGAATTGTGTTGTTTAGAAGGAGTGCATGGTTGAATTGAGTTTGTGCACATGAGCACTTAACAGAGGAGGCGTTCCCTAACGGAAATATGTGAATTCATGCTATAATGAGCCAATAGGATCTCTCTAGCTCGTGCTTAGCTTTGCCCACCTCCTTGCTTGTTCTTTCCACTATGCTTCATTTGCTCCCACTGTAAGCAACACAGATTAACTATCTTGGGTTGGTTATAAATATCTTTGACCAAACGCACACACAAGCTAGCCCTGCTGCGCAGCCTGCATGCTGTCTCACTCTCCCTGTTAGCTAACCAAACAGCCAATAGCCATGGCCTGGTCTATACAAAAGCGACTAGATTCGTATTTTAATGTGAAAGAAGTGGACCAAACAAATGAATCTGAGGCAAAATTAACAAACAAACCTAGGGCTCCCCTTCAGGCACAGCGGACTAAGGCACTGCATCAAGTTTGGATTTGTTTCAAATAACAGCTGCCCTCCAAAATGTGTCTGTGTGATATTTCAGACTTGGCTCAGCAACGATTGGTCATCACTAGATAACAAAGCCACAACGTCAGAAGGCTGCCTACTCGACCAATCAGATGAGGGAGTGGGGTGACACGTATGCCAACTGGCATGGAGGAGCAGACAATGGACATGCATTTCTTTTATCTAGTGCGCCATCAATGATTTGGTTATTTATTAGATATAGCAAAACCAATTGTTAGAAATTCAAAGTGTTTTTCAAACTCAGCTTGCAAGATTATTCTGATGTTTACCCTTACTGATTGTTACTTCTCTTAACCCAAAATAGTTTTACTCCAATATCAGCATTGTTTTTAAAATGGCATGTACACAAACAAATTGACACATCTTGAGTTTATTTTTTAATTTACAAAATCCTCAAGTAATCCACAAGTAAAATGTACACAGTTTCACAAAAATGTTGCCAGAAATTGGCTGATTTTTGGCTGATTTAAGATGACAACTTCACCCCTGTTACTTTCTTAATATTATTTTACATTTACGATCCTGAGTGGGCCAGAGTCATCTGGGTTAGGGGAGGGTTTGGCCGGGATAGGCCGTCATTGGAAATAAGAATTTGTTCTTAACTGACATGCCTAGTTAAAATAAATACACTATTTGACGCCTAGGTACTTACTATAGTTGTGTATTTGTTTAACTTAACATACAGTGCCATCAGAAAGTATTCATGCTTATTCCACATTTTGTTGTGTCACAGCCTGAGTTCAAAATGGATTAAATATGTTTTTCTCACTGATTTACACACCATACCCCATAATCACAAAGTGAAAAACATGTTTTTACACATTTTTGCAAATTTATTGAAAACTAAATACAGAAATATCTAATTTACATAAGTAATCACACCCCTAAGTCAATACTTTGTAAAAGCACGTTTGGCAGCGATTAAAGCTAAGATTTCCACACTGGGATTGTGCAACATTTGCTCATTACTCTCTTCAAAATTCTTCAAGCTCTGTCAAATTGGTTGTTGATCATTGCTACACAACCATTTTCAGATCTTGTCATAGATTTTCTAGTAGATTTAAGTCAAAACTGTAACTCGGCCACTCAGGAACATTCACTGTCTTCTTGGTTAGCAACTCTAGTGTAGATTTGGCCTTGTGCTTTAAGTTTTTGTCCTGATGAAAGGTGCATTCATCTCCCAGTGTCTTGTGGAAAACAGACTGAACCAGGTTTTTCTCTAGGATCTTGCCTGTGCTTAGCTTCATTCCATTAATTTTGTATCCTGAAAAACTCCCCAGTCTTTAAGGATTACATGAATACCCATAACATGATGCAGCCACCACTACGCTTGAAAATATGAGAGTGGTACTCAGTAATGTGTTGTATTGGATTGGTCCCAAACATAACATTTTATATTCAGGACAAAAAGGTAATTGCTTTGCCATGTTTGTTGCAGTATTACTTTATTGCCTTGTTGCAAACATGATACATGTTTTGGAATATTTGTATTCTGTACAGGCTTCCTTTTCACTTTGTCATTTGGGTTAGTATTGGGGAGTAAATACAATGTTGTTGTTCCCTCCTCAGTTTTCTCCTATCACAGCCATTCAACTCTGTAACTGTTTTAAAGTTACCATTGGCCTCATGGTGAAATCCCTGAGAGATGTCCTTCCTCTCTGTCCACTGCATTAGGAAAGACACCTGTATCTTTGTAGTGACTGGGTGTATTGATACACCATCCAAAAGTGTCATTAATAACAGCATGCTCAAATGGATTTTCTGCTTTTTAGTTTTTTTTACACCTCTACCAATAGGTGCCCTTATTTGCGCGGCATTTGAAAACAGTGAAGGCTCCTCAGAGGAGGAAAGGGAGGACCATCCTCCTCAGTGAATTTCATAAAAATAAAATAGTGAAACATTTAGTTATATCTGGAGTATTTCTCCTGTCTTATCCGGTGTCCTGTGTGAATTTAAGTATGCCCTCTCTAAATCTCTCTTTCTCTTTCTTTCTTTCTCTCTCTCGGAGGACCTGAGCCCTAGGACCAGGACTACCTCAGGACTACCTGGCATGATGACTCCTTGCTGTCCCCAGTCCACCTGGCCGTGCTGCTGCTCCAGTTTCAACTGTTCTGCCTGCGGCTATGGAACCTGTTCACCGGACGTGCTACCTGTCCCAGACCTGCTGTTTTCAACTCTCTAGAGACAGCAGGAGCGGTAGAGATACTCTCAAGGATCTTCTATGAAAAGCCAACTGACATTTACTCCTGAGGTACTGACCTGTTGCACCCTCGACAACTACTGTGATTATTATTATTTGACAATGTTGGTAATTTATGAACATTTGAACATCTTGGCCATGTTCTGTTATAATCTCCACAGCCAGAAGAGGACTGGCCACTGCTAGGGAGTTTTCCCTAGCCACTGTGCTTCTACACCTGCATTGCTTGCTGTTTGGGGTTTTAGGCTCGGTATCTATACAGCACTTTGTGGCATCAACTAATGTAAGAAGGGCTATATAAATACATTTGATTTGATTTAAATGTTTTGAGATAAAACTTTACCAAATATATTCACGTCACTAAATAATTGATAAAAACACACTGTTTTGCAATAAAGGTTTACAGTAGCCTGAACAGCACTCTGTAGGGAAGCACCGTGGTGTAGCCAGAGGATAGCCTCATTTCCGTCCTCCTCTGAGTACATTGAGTTCAATTTGAGCCCTAATGGTTCTTACCCCCTTCCATAGACTTACACATGAATTATGACAACTTCCGGAGGACGTCCTCCAACCTATCAGAGCTCTTGCAGCATGAACTGACATGTTGTCCACCCAATCAAATGATCCAAGAATGAATCCAGTGCTGAACAGTTGAGGCTGGTGGGAGGAGCTATAGGAGGATGAGCTCCTGTAACTCTGTGTTGTCTGTTCACACTGCTATGCTTTATCTTGGCCAGGTCGCAGTTGCAAATGAGAACTTGTTCTCAACTAGCCTACCTGGTGAAATAAAAAATAAATTGTAATGGCTTGAATGGAATAAATGGAACAGTATCAAACACATCAAACATATGGAAACCACGTGTATGACATCATTACATTTATTCCATTCCAGTCATTACAATGAGCCCGTACTCCTATAGCTCATCCCACCAGCCTCCACTGGTACTGAAAGCATAAGCTACAACTAACCAGCACTGTAGTGCATACAATGGGTTAAGTAGAGAAGAGAGATAAACAGAATAGTTGAACAGTTTTCAACCAATTCATGTCTGTAAAAGTGAAGGAGAGGCAAGAGAGAGAGAGACCATGTTTCATTGTATCTTTTTCACTTTCACTTTAACTTAGCTAGCGAATGCAGCTAGCTAGTTTAGCCTACTCAAACACCTGGCTCAAACAGAGAGGGATTCTTTGTTAGCTAGCTCGCTATGGCTATGCAACACTGTAACTCTTCCAAGTTAGGGTAAGCTTAAGGTTTTATTAATTTATTGCCACTGGGGCACGCCAGTGTAACTGCTAAACTCCTTGCTGTACACTTTACTGCATGATTGTAGTGAGTTTACTAATGCGTTTGTTCTAGTGGCTATGTTGACTATGACGTTAGCTACTATGGTGACAACAAAGTAGGCTGTGTGTAACAGTTAGAGGTTTTGATATGTTTTTTGGGGTCTGGTCACAGACAGCTGATGTGTTGTGCACTGGAGTCCACAAGTAAAGGGAAAGGGTGATAAGAGGACAGCGCGTAGCTGCGAGAAGGAATTAGTATGTGGCTGTTATGAAAGTGAACTGTGTGTGTGATTAGGGGTGTATTCATTCTGCCAATTCTGTTGAAAAATGCACCCTTGACCCAATGGGGGCAAGTTGGTATTGAATGACTCGCTGTCCGTCACCTACTCGGATGTTTCTCTAGACCTGTGCACCTATGTTGTAAACTTTCATTCATAGTCTAGGTTGAAGCAACCTCATAGGTGACATTCAAGTATCATGTAGTAGCCTAACCCTATCGATGTTACAATGAGCTGGGTGAATTGAATATGAATGACAGTCATCCAATATGCTGTAATAGAAATAAGGCAATGCTCATTAAAAAAGAATTGTCCTTCCTCTTCTTAAACGGGACCTACTGCCACTGTTGGAAAACATCCCTGGTCTTTGTGGTTGAATCGGTGTTTGAAATTTACTGCTCAACTGAGGGACCTTACAGATAATTGTATGTGCGGGGTACAGAGATGAGGTAGTTATTTAAAAAAAACATGTTAAACACAATTATTACAGTGAAGCCATGCAACTTATTATGTAACTTGTTCAGCAAATTTTTACTACAGAACTTATTTATGATTACCATAACAAAGTGGTTGAATACTTATTGACTCAAGACATTTCAGGTTTTCATTTTCAACTAATTTGTACAAAAAATTAAAAACATCATTCCCCTTTGACATTACGGTGTATTGTATGACAAAAATAATCACCATTTTATCCATTTGCTGTAACACAGCAAAATGTGGAAAATGTGGAAAATGGTATGTTGTACCAGTTTCTGTCTCTGTACAAAGGCATGGTCTTCAAGCTATGGAAGAGGGCAAAACATTTAATAATGACTAAATGGACTTGGCACAGTTCTAGATACCGAAAGCTCTTAGTCATGTATTTATGTAACCAGGCAATTTAGAACAAATCCTTATTTACAATGACAGCCTAGGAACAGTGGGTTAACTGCCTTATTCAGGGGTAGAACAGCAGATTTTTACCTTGTCAGCTCAGGAATTTGATCTAGCAACCTTTTGGTTACTGGCCCAACACTCTAACCACTAGGCTACCTGCCAACCAGTGTAAAGGGAAACTCACCACCCAAACCCGATTTACATACTTTATACTGTATTTACATTCATGTTATTGGCCCATCCACCTCCTTCTTCAGAGGACAAAAATAACTTTGTTTCAAAAACAATTCTGGATGCCTTCTGAGCCGGCATACGACTTATCACACTTCCTTATCTGATTGGTTGAGTAGGCTTTGTGGCTTCCTACTTTGTTGCTGTGGTAACTAGTGACCACCGCAATGACGCTATGAAGCCATCAAAATTGTGTAAACATTTAGAAACAAAGCATTCACATCTCAAGGATTAACCAGACTTTGTTTAAACAAGATGACATGACCAACCAAACAAAAATGCTGCACAATAATTTCACAGACAAGCTGTGTCTCTCATAAGGCTTACTTCCTTTCATAATCTGATCCACGCCAGGATAGTCAGTAGGTGCGTAATCCATTCACCAGCACTGAAGAGACACAACTTGTCACAGCTTGAGGATAAACTACTGGAGCTGTCCTGTGACCAAGGCCTGCAAGCTGGTTTTAATGAGATGTGTCTTTCCACATTCTGTCTGTTCAGCAGTGGAGAATACCCACAACTGAGCGAGATGGCAATGAAGGCGTCAATCTCCTTTCATTCTACCTACTTATGTGAGACCAGCTTCTCCTCTCTTGATGCAACAAAATCTAAATATCGCAGCAGACTGGCTGTTGAAAACACCTTGACAGTGTCCTTCTCCTCCTTATCTCCAAGGTTTGACCTGTTCTGTCATTTACAAACAGAAAGCCCCTGAAGTCAGACCAACAGACAGCCCATGAAGAAAGCACAGAGACACTGCTCATGAAGACAGCACATACAGACAGACAGCCCATGAGTACAACAGACAAACAGAGACAGACCCTGAAGACAGCCCATGTAGAAAGCACAGAGAGAGACACTGCCCATGAGAACAACACAGACAGACAAGAAGACAAGACAAGACAAGACAAGACAAGACAAGACAAGACAAGACAAGACAAGACAGACCATGAAGGCAGCTAAGTGAATATGAATACATACTTTATTAACTTAGTGTAAAGTAAAATATTTTATAAAGAAAAAGCAATTGTCAATTGTCAAGCAATTGTCAAGTAATAATATAAGACTACAAAAATATTTAGGACAAGTAGAGTAAATCTAATCAGTAGCGGTACGTGGGTAAAATCCCTGGGGAAGGCAAGCCAGGAAAAGAAGCCATATTACAACCTATGTGTTGTGATAATTGCGTTGTTTGCTCTATAACATGTTAGTTCATATACCTTTGTCACTGTGATATATAGGCCTAAGGTCAAGACAAATTCAACCACACCTTTGTTTTATCACAAAACCCGAGATCAACATCTGTCCGGTGTAGTCGACCAAGCGTATTATATGTTACATGACCTACAGGATGGTGGATCAAGTTAATGTTTCTGACAATTTCAGACTACCAAATGAACACAGGAGAGTTACTGCAAGTCACAAAGAAAACAGGAGCTGACTCCACTATTCCTGAGCCATTTCAACTTCAACATTTCAACATAATCAAATCGCTTGTGCTTCGTCTAATACAGTGATAACTAAAAGATTCCAAAAACAATTTAGTCCAGTCAACGTAAGCTAAAAAAATGTGTGTGTGTGTGTGTGTGTGTGTGTGTGTGTGTGTGTGTGTGTGTGTGTGTGTGTGTGTGTGTGTGTGTGTGTGTGTGTGTGTGTGTGTGTGTGTGTGTGTGTGTGTGTGTGTGTGTGTGTGTGTGTGCGCGCGGACATTCCTGCAGTCACCATGCCAGTTGCATGCTCCCTAAAAGCTTGAGACATCTGTGGCATTGTGTTGTCTGACGAAACTGCACATTTTTGAGTGGCCTTTTAGTGTTCCCAGCACAATGTGCACCTGTGTAATGATCATGCTGTTTAATATGCCACACCTTATTGATATACCACACCTGTCAGGTGGAGGGATTATCTTGGAAATGGAGAAATGCTGACTAACAGGGATGTAAACAAATTTGTGCACAAAATGTGAGAGACATTTTCTGGTAACTTTTTTTTCAGACTACTGACATTACACAACATTCAAAAGGCAGTAAGGCACATTTCTGCATATGGCCAAATTCATGTTTCATACACATCTATGGGCTTTTACAAAGAAAAAAAAGAATGTAGGCTATTAGGATAATATATTTATATTCGTAACTATATCCATCGTAGCAAAAAATAGATTGCAATGGTGGTCATGGCAACTTGTTGTATTTGTTCCGAACTGAACAATAAGCCAACTGTCCTAGCGGACTGGTGGCACAGTCCGCTAGGACAGTTGGCTTATTGTTCAATATTTGTGAGATCTTTTTTTACTTCCAAATCCTTTATTTACAATATTCATCCTATGCCCACACACTTCTAATTCTGAAAAGTGAAAGCATACCTGTGAGAGGGGTCACACTGGTAGTAGTTATATATTTTTATACAGTACCCAAGACCAATCTGAAAAATAGCTACTTCTATAATTACTGCAGTGCAGGTTGGATTGAATAGAGCCCCTAATCTTCATTTTCAAGGTGATGATTGCACTTTTCTTTCCAACACAATACTGCAATAAATATAAATCCACATTTCAACAACAAAAAATGTGCGCCCCCTGGGTGAATAAACGTCAATAGATGTAAGGAGCGCTTCCCCGTACCACTGTGAGCTAACTGTCCAGAACCATATTTGTTCATGATGCACATCATTTTATTATCAGAGCGTGTCAGTGGCCTTCTGGTAAGTATGTTTTAGTGAGAAAGTGTTGGGATCAGGTACAACTACATTTACCCACTCCCAAGATTAATATTTATGAACAATTCCTCCCACCCACTTCTTACCTAAATGCATTTGTTGTTGTTTTTGAAGGGGTTGGGCAAAGGCTGAAATTAGGGTTGAGAGTTACCTTTTAAAGGAAGCTCTATCCTACTAAATAACTTTTCATAAGACTTTCAACATGTGATGAAGAAAGAAAATGATCAAATACTGTGTTACAAGTACACAGCATATGAAGATGTTGGGAACATTTTAATAACTCTGAGATTGTGTTCTGTGTCCTGACTGACCATAATTAGACAGAAGAACACCCTACACTGCTGTAGTTATACCATAGTGGTGCAGTGAGTTAATGGTGGGGCTGCAAAGCTGAAGAGTGCAGGTACAATCCACGTTTCTTTTGAAAATGACTGTGAAATTGAGGCTCAGATATAATTTACTAAAATAAAGGATGTCTTTATTTCGTCCAGATTTATAAATCAAGTTTGAAATGCAGAATTCAGACTAACTGTAAAAAAGAAAACATTGTGTAAAAATGGATTGTTCAACTTTCAAAAACGCACCCCCCGTCGTATTTTTCATGATCTGAAAAACAAAAGTGATCCTAGATCAACACACACATTGTTGAACATCTTGTGAATATGGGCCCAGATGTACGCAGCCTATAAAGAGGTTGGGTGAAGTGAGGGTGAATAACCTAGTTACCATTTCCCTGGGTTAGTTACTGTGTGTCTAAGAAGGCTAAAAACTATACTGTCATGGCTATATACTGCCAAAAATAGATATAAGTGTGCTTCCCTGGTGGTGCAGAGGATAAAATACCTGGAGTGGGGACTAAGCATTGCAGGATCATGTGCAAATTGTCAACATAAGTGTTCAAGATATGATATGATTCTCTTTCTTTGATTAAATGTTGTTTAAGTGTCCTATTAATGAATGTTCAGTTTGTCAACATATGCTGTGTAAAAAATATTGGTTTGTGTGATTAAATGCTATGAACTAAATAAAAATGCCAAGTGTCTTGATATCACCTACAATACAGTCCTCTAATGAAAATTACCATTAAATCTGGAGAGAAACATAAGAGGAATGTATTCCAATCTGCTTTAAGAAGCTATGAATTTGCATGCTGAGAATGTTGTAAAACTTAACTATTACTTTTTTTAGTGTTCTGAGGACCTCCAAGACGAGGTCAAATGTATATTTCGTGAACATCAATGGAACCTATGTGAATATCGCAACAACCCAGAAAACTCCCATAACTTAATTAAATGTTCTGGGAACCTTTAAATAACTTAGACCAGGTGTTCTACCAACATTCTTACAACATTATAGGAATGTCCTGTGCAACCTAACTTAAACATTGCATCAATGTCATCACAACTGAGCGTATTTTGTGTTTTAGGAACCAATCTCTTGTACTGTACCCACACTGTTCCCTCAACCTAATAACATGTAATCTGAACCTTTAAAGAACTCAGAAAGGCTGTTCTGTCAACATTCTTGCAACATCAAAGGATTGTTTTGTGTACCCTGATACAAACATTACCTGAAAATCGGCACTGTGTTTTGGGATACCCCACAATGTTCCCACAACCTAAAGAAACATTATGGGAACCTTTAAAGAACATGCTAAATGTGTTCTAGGAACTTTCTTGTAACTTCAGGTTAATGTTTTTTGCACCCTAAAATAAACATTGTAGAATCCTCCACACAAATGAACAGTTTTTGTGTATTGAGAACGTATATTTTGTGATGTCCCCATAATGTTCCAACCAGCCTACTGTTTTCCCACAAGCTAATGAAACATTTGGGGAACAGATTAAATGTGTTCTATGAACGTTATTGCAACATCAGGCAAATGTTTTAAACAAACATTCTATGGTCATCAGCACGACTGATCACTGACAACGACGAGACAGCCTATCGGGAGGAGGTCAGAGACCTGGCCAGGTGGTGCCAGAATAACAACCTTTCCCTCAACGTAACCAAGACTAAGGAGACGATTGTGGACTACAGGAAAAGGAGGACCGAGCACGCCCCCATTCTCATCGACGGGGCTGCAGTGTAACAGGTTGAGAGCTTCAAGTTCCTTGGTGTCCTCATCAACAACAAACTAGAATGGTCCAAACACACCAAGACAGTTGTGAAGAGGGCACGACAAAGCCTATTCCCCCTCAGGAAACTGAAAAGATTTGGCATGGGTCCTGAGATCCTCAAAAGGTTTTATAGCTGCAACATCGAGGGCATCCTGACCGGTTGCATCACTGTCTGGTACGGCAACTGCTCGGCCTCCAACCGCAAGGCACTACAGAGGGGAGTGCGTACGGCCCAGTACATCACTGGGGCTAAGCTGCCTTCCATCCAGGACCTCTACACCAGGCGGTATTAGAGGAAGGCCCTAGAAATTGTCAAAGACCCCAGCCAACCCAGTCATAGACTCTTCTCTATACTACCGCATGGCAAGCGGTACCAGAGTGCCAAGTCTAGGACAAATAGGCTTCTCAACAGTTTTTACCCCCAAGCCATAAGACTCCTGAACAGGTAATCAAATGTCTACCCGGACTATTGCATTGTGTGACCCCCCAACCCCTCTTTTACGCTGCTGCTACTCTCTGTTTATCATATATGCTTACTCACTTTAACTATATATTCATGTACATACTACCACAATTGGGCCGACCAACCAGTGCTCCCGCACATTGGCTAACAGGGCTATCTGCATTGTGTCCCGCCACCCACCACCCGCCACCCCCTCTTTTACGCTACTGCTACTCTCTGTTCATCATATATGTATAGTCACTTTAACCATATCTACATGTACAAACTACCTCAATCAGCCTGACTAACCGGTGTCTGTATGTAGCCTCGCTACTTTTATAGCCTCGCTACTGTATATATAACCTCGCTACTGTATATAGCCTCGCTACTGTTATTTTCAACTGTCTTTTTACTGTTGTTTTATTTCTTTACCTACCTATTGTTCACCTAATACCTTTTATGCACTATTGGTTAGAGCCTGTAAGTAAGCATTTCACTGAAAACACCTGTTGTAGTCGGTGCACGTGACAAATAAACTTTCATTTGATTTGGACAGTTTTTGTATTATGAGAACATTTGCTTGACCTAACGAACGTTCTGGGATCTTTCACAGAACCAATTTTGGTTTTGATGGGAGGAGATATTTTATTAGAAAATAAAAGACAAAGCTCAACCCATTGGTAAGTTCTGTTGAGATATTGCTTAGGGCTGTGTGGTGTTTTATAAGTCATCACCCCAGATTATAAATTGCTGCTGAGTTTGCCTTCTATATTGAATGATCTAAATAATTGTCATTCGTCAAACAATATCATCAACAGTCTATTTTGCAAATACTTGTGGTTAGCTACAGTATGTGTTTATCTCACCTACATATACCTCATGAGCCTTAGGTCTGGTGTCTGGTAATAAAGGACTAGGATGGAAATGACCATAGAAAACAGGGATATCCTGAAAAGACAATAAACCTACTCTCCTATTGTCCTATTGCTATTCCCTATTTAAGGTGAAAGATTATTGTCCAAATCAAATAATATATTGCCAATTGTATCTAGATCTGTATGTTTGAAAGACTCTGAAAACCTTATGTCTTCTTGCCCAATATGTGAGGCATTGATTTGGAATATCCTCACAGCATTCCAGATCCCAGGGACAGAGAACCTGTTCATGCTGCTCCAGGGATGTTAGAAACAGCTATCACAACAGCCTCACCACTGCACAATTTTCACACGTACACCTTAGGAACATAACCCAAACACACCAAGAGGAAGCAGAGGAAAGGGAAGCAGAGGAAAGGGAAGTAGGGGGAAGGGTAGAGGAAAGATGGATAGAGGAGAGAGAGGGGTAGAGGATGAGAGAGAGAGAGAGAGAGAGAGAGAGAGAGAGAGAGAGAGAGAGAGAGAGAGAGAGAGAGAGAGAGAGAGAGAGAGAGAGAGAGAGAGAGAGAGAGAGAGAGGAGAGAGAGGGAGAGAGAGGGAGAGAGAGGGAGAGAGAGGGAGAGAGAGGGAGAGAGAGGGAGAGAGAGGGAGAGAGAGGGAGAGAGAGGGAGAGAGAGGGAGAGAGAGGGAGAGAGAGGGAGAGAGAGGGAGAGAGAGGGAGAGAGAGGGAGAGAGAGGAGAGAGAGAGAGGTAAGGAGAGGGAGAGAGAGGGAGAGAGAGGGAGAGAGAGGGAGAGAGAGGGAGAGAGAGGTAAGGCTCTGGGGCATAGTAAGTGCTTCAGTAAGACACTCACTGTTTCACATCGCCATTTCTACCTGGTTCACTGCTTACGGAGAACGTGTGTGTGTGTGTGTGTAGTGGCCTAGCTGGCCTAGCAGTATTAAGGCAGCTTCAGGTTCATATCCAGCCTACTGCCCTACAACACAACCTCTGTCTTTTCCCCACTGTCATCCTCTATCTATCGGTTCCATAAAGTCAGAAAAGACCTTCAAAATATATTTTAAATAAATAAATTGAAATAATAATTGAAAGTTAAACTGGTTGATCACAAGGACTAATCACTGTGAAGTCACTGTGCTTTCATACCCCCCCCACACACACACACACACACATCAAAAAAACACATACATATTGTTGACACAAGGGACAGTAAGGATAAGATGTCAGTCCATCTGTCCATTGGTCTGTCTATATTTCTCCCATGAAGGTCAAACATGATGTTGTCTTCCTCTTCAAAGTCCTTTTCTGAATTGAACAATTAATCTGAGGCTAAACTCAGTTTTTCACCAATGTCCAAATCCCCAGTATCTAAGGTAAGGCTGAGTCAGTAAAGGCTGTGCTGTATACTGTAGGCCTATCCATTATAATAAACACCAGTCTATCCCTGGTAGAGAAACCATTATTATCTTAATTAATGATGTGAAAATTGCTGATTTAAAAAGGGGATGTACAGTATATCTGCACATTGACCAATTGAAAAGAGAATTACCTTTACAAACAGTGCAATACTGCATCATAAACTAACACTATCACAATTTTAACTAATGTGTGTTTCAGTTCCAACCTTTTCATTCTCAAAGCACTGAAGCTGAGGTCCAGAATTTGCAAACTAATGATAGTCACAAGTCCCCCTTATATGCTGACTCACTCACACTCACTCACACTCACACACACACACGGACACACGGACACACACACACACACACACACACACACACACACACACACACACATGCACATACACACACACACACACACACACACACACATCTTGTCAGAGCACTAACTGTTGACACATACCTACAAACTCAGTAACCAGATCCTTGACCAGGTGTCCCACTATGGCATATACCACCGCGACCACCACTAGCGCCGCGCAAACAAGGTAGAGCACGGCCTTGGGCAGTGGGATGGAGTCCCGGGCTGGTGTCCTGTTGTCCGTATACAGAAGGTCACTCTCCGAGTACTGAAAGACATGTTCCATCCCGGAGGTGTGATTAGAGTTCAGCGGGGGGTGACTGGCGCTTATCCCGCTCAGGTCCGGCTCTAGAGCAGTCACCATGGTGGTGGTCGCCACCTCCGCTTCGTCGATGATGCCCTGATTGACCAAGCCAGACGTCTTGTTGATCAGAGGCAGGATCTGAGAGAGGAAATAGCTCCAGTCTTTGATTGCACTTGTGTTGCATAGAAACATGATGTCTACTAAATATCACTGCGCGAGGTCCGGCAGCAACAACAACCTGTGTGTGTCCATCAATACCGCGTAATGACAGCCAGGTCACCAAGACACAAAAATATAATGCGTAAAAATAAAAAAGTGTCATTCACGAAATAAAATCCACTCAACTGACCAAACTTCTTGCTGTCTTTAGTAAAGATAGATGTGGTTGTTTTGTAATAAATCCAATAGATTTCCTTCTGATGTGTCAGTCACGAGAGGCACGTTGAGCTCGAGGGTCCAACCTTGGTCACGACTGTCACAGTCAGAGGAGTCGACTGGAATTATTAAAGAGAACCGATATACCCAAACAATAAAATAGCCTTATATTCTACATCTAGCCCATGAAAGCGATTGTTAAAGTTTTCAGATCCTGTTTTCAGATGCATTAAAAACGTATTCATTTAGCACGCATTGGTGAAAAGGCGAATTACAAATATTTGGTAAATTATTATTTTATTTCCTTACATATGTCAAATGTCTTCGGTCGTTTGCAGTTAATTCCATAATAACTCCCTTGACTGACTGACTGTTAGGAAAGATGCGGTGTCATCATCAGGTATATTACTTTGATTTCCATGCAGAGAAACCTTTTTCAGAATTTTCCTCAAGACATCAACCAAACACGCGTGTAATAAAATGTGTATGCAAGAGCGACTGAAAGTACGTGATATAGCCTACTGTGTGACTGCAGTGCGGAGTTCTCCGTTTCGCGCGTCAAACTACGATTATGTTTTGAACATTGAAAAAGATTCGATCTGGAAAAAGTCACGGTGACATGTATGCGATAGCCTCGCACCTCCTGCTCTTCCACCAAGGTGGTCAGTCACCGGTACATGACAAGGTAAGTCATGCCGTGGTGTTAGGCTGGCAGGGTTGCATTATAGCCAGCCATGACTTCATATCCCGTTTCCATCAGGAGAGACGCGGCTAAGCGCTGACCAGCGCTGAAGTGCATAAGTGAGAGAGCGATGTTGCAGAATATTCTGGTTTGCTCTCTCTCGATGTGTCCATGACTCAATGTCCTAACACAACGCACCCACTGCTGGACAAAGGGGTGGGTCGTTCAACGAAAAGTGTGCCTTTGATATTTTAAGACGAAATTGTGCACAAATATTGATTTTTAAAAGTATGTTATATTAAATGAAGTTCCCTTTAATATACACCACATGGATAATTCAATAAAACATATTTTTTTGTATAATAATAGATCTGCTAAAGCACAGAAATGCAGCATTTTGACATGTCCCTCCATTCACCCTCTGTGACTTCTAGGAAGAGTTTAACCCACTTAATCCCCCAAAATCTCAAAGTTTCACCATCATTGTACAGCCCTATTTATTTTGTTGCTTTGACAAAGTCATTTCTGAAGATTATTATTTATTTCATGTGATTAGGGATTCATTTACGTCTGAACTCGCATTTTAATATGGTCAATAATAATGATAATTAAAACCCATTTTTCAAAAGAAACATTGAACACCTAATAGTCAAATCGTAGTGTAGAAAGCAGGTGAGCTGGTTCACTCTTTTTGGCCATTTTCTGGTGTTTTGTGGTGAAAACTGAATGGGTCGAGTAAGACGTCAACCCTGTTACCCATAAATAGACAGACTAGAAATGTTTTAAGGATATAATATTTTTGGGTGAAGCTTGCATTCAATTGTCACTTCCTGTTGCACACAACAAGCTTCCATTCCCCCTGTCTCAAGGGTATTTATGGCTGAGTTAAGATGAAATCGTCAATCCTGTTATAGTCAACACTGTTATAGTCAACACTGTTACTTCATTTGGCACTCATAGGCACTTACTATAGTATATCTTTTTTGGGAACCTTTTGAGGTGGTAAAATATGTTTTTATGAAGTTGAGATCCTTATGACAGACTGTTAAAATTAGATGAAACCAAAATGTTGTTTTGACCAAGTTACACTTCTCAAAAGGTGTGGAATTACCAAGATGATGATAAGTTGATTTGGTCATGTTGCCTCTACTTTTTGGGGGGTTAACCACTTTTTAATTGGCCTTTACACATAGCCCGTGTGGGTATTTTGAAGGGCAAAGTTGTAGCATATGAAGGGTGATGGTGGAAATGTGGAAATGCCATCGTGTAAACTGTTCAATATTCCTTAAAACATTATGCATGTGACATGTCAGTGAGTGATTAGCGACCGTCGCTCTGTCCTGCTCATTCGGTGCTAAATGCATAACCAACTACCGATCAAACACAATGACGAGGCAACACTTTCTCTCTCGCACGGGCGATGTGCTCTGATCACATACCGAGAGGAAATAGCCTCTGGCTAGTAGATAAGGTGAGAGGGGACAGGGTACACACACACACACACACACACACACTTATTTAGGTTTCTCATTAGAAAAAAAACTAAAACGCTGAGAAGATTATATGGTTCAGCCCAATATGGATGAGCCCTGAAAACAACTCCTAACCATACACTTCTCTACTATTGATCTTCCCCAACAGATAAAATAAACGAATGATGTTAGGAATATATTTCATTGCGCCTTAACTCCAGACCAACAGCATATAAAGTATGTTAAGATCAGTGAATAGCCTTGATCAGATGACTGAGAGTGAGAGAACCAAGTATATTGTATATATTTTTAACAAGTTTAATTACTGATTGAATGACGCACTGTGTTGGATAACAATGGTGTAAAGCAAGCAAACACATCAGCCTTTGTTCCTCCCTACCAGGGAAGAACAGCAGTTAAATGCCTGTCACAAAATGGAGGCTTAGGCTGAAAATTACCTTTCTACTGTTTATCTCAGCTTCCCTACACACACACACACACACACACACACACACACACACACACACACACACACACACACACACACACACACACACACACACACACACACACACATACACACACACACATACACAGAGAGATAGATGTTCTTTAACCATTTGTACATTGTTACAACACTGTATATATATACATATATATATATATATATATATATATATATATATATATATATATATATATATATATATATATATATATATATATATATATATATATATATATGTATAATATGACATTTGTAATGTCTTTATTGTTTTGAAATTTCTGTATGTGTAATGTTTACTGTTAATTTTTATTGTTTATTTCACTTTTGTATATTATCTACCTCACTTGCTTTGGCAATGTTAACACATGTTTCCCATGCCAATAAAGCCCCTTGAATTGAATTGAAATAGATAGATAGATAGATAGATATATAGATAGATAGATAGATAGATAGATAGATAGATAGATAGATAGATAGATAGATAGATAGATAGATAGATAGATAATCACGCATGCACACACACAAACCCTGACCATGTTTATGATCTCAGACGTTGTAGCTCATAGTCCCATCTTTTTAATTTCCTTTTATCCCCACAGGTCATTAAGCCATTGACCATCTCTGGCTTGTCAATTATCTTTGGTGGTATTTAGTTTAGGCGTACCTCTGTGACTGGGATGACCCTGGATCCTCTATTCCACAACACACACACACATAAGTTCACACATGCAAGCACACAGACACACACACTCACCCCTAGGGAAGATGAACTAGACTCAATTAAGATCACATCAGTGCTTTCAAAGAGTGGCTCCTGTCACTCCAGGAGAACCCATTGGAGTCGCTGATCCCTAAACACATCATGGAACAGAATAGGGCAGATTGAGTCATTCCCTGTGTCATCACATTATTGAATAGAGTTACAGCCAACTGTTCCAAAGAAGTATGACGAGAGAGAGAGAGAGAGAGAGAGAGAGAGAGAGAGAGGGAGAGAGAGAGAGAGAGAGAGAGGGAGGGAGAGAGGGAGAGAGAGAGAGAGAGAGAGAGAGAGAGAGAGAGAGAGAGAGAGAGAGGGAGAGAGAGAGAGGGAGGGAGAGAGGGAGAGAGGGAGAGAGAGAGAGAGAGAGAGAGAGGGAGTGCACAAGATGGAGAGAAGGAAATTCTGGATGACATCTTCTGTCCATCATCTGTCTAGTTAAAGGCATGATGTATATGCTGATACATACAGTAGATGTCCATGAGAAAACAGAAATGGTCTGTTCTGATTGAGAGTAAACAGAGCTAAAATGGGTTTGTTTGCATATTCTACAAATGCAAGCTGCAAGATCCTAAATGTGTTTTGGATAGAGTGACATCCTGATCTACTGTATGTTCCAGTTATTCTGCACACTGGAGGACCTCTTTTAGAGGCAAAAATAAATATGTTGACCTTAGTGTTACCACAGAGACAGACAAGCACTCCTGTGATGATCCTCTTCAAATGAAATATGAATGACTTGTATTTGATCTGTTCTAGAGACTTAAATAGAAAGGTGGTCTTTGATAGACCCCTTATTCCATTCCTATTTCAGTCTTATTTTCAATTCTGATTGGTTTTGTTTGTTAGGACAGTACCTACTTGGTAAAGCTGAGACGATACAAAACTTTCACACCGATATTTGACCAAATAAGGCTTCCCAGATAAGACAGATGGGGCAGAGATATTTACGAAATAAACAAAAAACAGGATTATTCCTGTACTGTATATCTCTAGCTATGCGTAAAACCCAAACCCTACCACCAGCATCATCAGTCATACGAACCAAATACTATCTGAACCCAGTCATACAGTTGCTGCCGTTAGCCTCATCATATAGACATACAGTCACAGTGCTGCAGCTAGCCTAATCATATGGACATACAGTCACAGTGCTGCCGCTAGCCTAATCATATAGACATATAGTCACAGTGCTGCAGCTAGCCTCATCATATAGACATATAGTCACAGTGCTGCAGCTAGCCTCATCATATAGACATACAGTCACAGTGCTGCAGCTAGCCTCATCATTTAGGGATACAGTCACAGTGCTGCCGCTAGCCTCATCATATAGACATACAGTCACAGTGCTGCCGCTAGCCTAATCATATAGACATATAGTCACAGTGCTGCAGCTAGCCTCATCATATGGACATACAGTCACAGTGCTGCCGCTAGCCTAATCATATAGACATATAGTCACAGTGCTGCAGCTAGCCTCATCATATGGACATACAGTCACAGTGCTGCCGCTAGCCTAATCATATAGACATATAGTCACAGTGCTGCAGCTAGCCTCATCATATGGACATACAGTCACAGTGCTGCAGCTAGCCTAATCATTTAGACATACATTCACTGTGTCTCCTGACCCCTCCTGTCTCAGCCTCCAGTATTTATGCTGCAGTAGTTTATGTGTCGGGGGCTAGGGTCAGTTTGTTATATCTGGAGTACTTCTCCTGTCCTATTCGGTGTCCTGTGTGAATTTAAGTGTGCTCTCTCTAATTCTCTCTTTCTCTCTTTCTTTCTCTCTCTCGGAGGACCTGAGCCCTAGGACCATGCCTCAGGACTGACTACCTGACATGATGACTCCTTGCTGTCCCCAGTCCACCTGGCCGTGCTGCTGCTCCAGTTTCAACTGTTCTGCCTTATTATTATTGGACCATGCTGGTCATTTATGAACATTTGAACATCTTGGCCATGTTCTGTTATAATCTCCACCCGGCACAGCCAGAAGAGGACTGGCCACCCCACATAGCCTGGTTCCTCTCTAGGTTTCTTCCTAGGTTTTGGCCTTTCTAGGGAGTTTTTCCTAGCCACCGTGCCTCTACACCTGCATTGCTTGCTGTTTGGGGTTTTAGGCTGGGTTTCTGTACAGCACTTTGAGATATCAGCTGATGTACGAAGGGCTATATAAATACATTTGATTTGATTTGATTTGACAGTGCTGCAGCTAGCCTCATCATATAGACATACAGTCACAGTGCTGCAGCTAGCCTAATCCAATATACATACAGTCACAGTGCTGCAGCTAGCCTCATCATATAGACTGTATGTGCTGCAGCTAGCCTAATCATGTAGACTGCATGTGCTGCAGTGCTGCAGCTAGCCTCATCATATAGACTGTATGTGCTGCAGTGCTGCAGCTAGCCTAATCATGCAGTCATAAAGTCACAGTGCTGCAGCTAGCCTAATGATTTAGGGATACAGTCACTGTGCTGCAGCCAGCTTAATCATACAGTCATACAGTCAGAGTGCATGTGACTATTATAGGGTCAGATTAAAGCTTCTCACTTTCTTATCAAAGCAACAATTACTTAAAAGATATTTCTGCTAAAGGGAGTTATTTTGGGATGCTAATATGCGGGGATTATGCAAGAAAGAGAGAGGGGGAGATGGAGAGGGTGTTTGCAAAAATTAAATATAAATCCTCTAAAAAGTGTGCAGCTAATTTGTCCCCCAGGCTTTGCTCTCCTCAGAGAGCGCTGTGCTCAGGTGCATGACTGTGATAAGATAACACACCTTGAACTAACACAACAGAGCTTCTGGATCAGAGGTACTATGGTTGGATTTGATGGTAAGGGTAAGTGACAAGTGCTCCAGTAGAAAACTGATATTCTTGTCATGTTTACAGCAACATGTCACGATGCACTGAGGCACATTTGATCTGATATATTAAAGAATGCCATCCCCATATTTCCCAGGATAGGACTTTTAGATTCAGTGTAAGTGAACTGTGCATTTAATCATGGTTTTCAAAAACAACAGTGACAAAGTATGTGAGAAAGAGATAGAGAGGAGAGAGAGGGAGAGAAAGAAGGGGGGAGAAAGAAAAACAAAGAGAGAGGGGGAGAGAGGGAGGGAGAGAGGGGCAAGAGGGAAAGAGAGAGAAGGGGAGGGAGGGAGGGAGGGAGGGAGGGAGGGAGGGAGGGAGGGAGGGAGGGAGGGAGGGAGGGAGGGAGGGAGGGAGGGAGGGAGGGAGGGAGGGAGGGAGGGAGGGAGGGAGGGAGGGGGAGCACCATCACAGCTATTCAGCTTAGATTTAGGAGGGAGCAGAAAGAGCAGGAGGCTGGTGGCACATACATTTAGGAGGACGGGCTCATAGTAGTGTCTGGAACGGAATGAATGAAATGGTATCGAATTCATGTGTTTGATACCATTCAATTCACTGCATTCAAGACATTATTATGAGCCGTCCTTCCCTCAGCAGCCTCCTGTGCTGTGTTTGTGTTTGTGTGTGTATGTGGCTTACCTGATGAAAATAACCCTTCCATCCTCTATCCTCATGTACTTTAATCAGATATGACCATGCAGCCAGACAAACACTTGATTCCACCTCTCTACTCATCCACTTGTTTCCCTCTGTCCCTCATTCAATTCTCTTCCTTCTCCTTCTCCCTCTCCTCTCCTCTCCTCTCCTCTCCTCTCCCCTCCTCTCTGAATTAAGCTCTCCCTCGTGTCACCCATCCCTCATTCTGTTGTTTCATGCACTAGGCTGAATGGAGAGAAAGTCCTTTTCTGTGGCTATGACCACTGAGGAAGCAGTCTCTCTCTTGTGTCTGATTGTAATCCTCTGTAGTCCTCAGGCCCTGAGAGTGGATTCACTTTCAATAGCAGCCACCGAAGATCTTTATCAAGAAATACCCTCGCTGCCTTGTTCAAGGCTGACCCAGAAAATAGAAAGGATGTTGGAGTCAGGCCTACTGTTTCAGAGCAATTCAGTCTGTTACAATTGTGTACATTTTATCATTTGAAACACAGCAATTTAATGATTTGTGTCTAGACATCCCTGATTTCCATCTAGACGAAATAAACACTCAAAAAGTATTTTCTTCATCTGTCATAAACAGTGCAGATTTAGACTTTCTACAGAATCAGGGAATCATCGCCACCTTTTAATTCAAATCAGTAGCATTGTTAGTCAACTGTCTGTCTTTCTGTTCCCACATGAAGGCAACACAATCAGGAGGTACAGTATATTCCTACATTCACTGTGGTTCTTGTTTTTGACCAGGTACATTAAGATGAGAGTGAAGGAAATCCCAGCTGTCTCCATCCTCTATGTCTAAACCAGGTCAATTAATCCTAAAGCTATCTGAACCCATGATCACTACAGACCAATTAGAACACATGACACTAATGATGCTTCCTCCTCTGTTCCAATCAGATCATCCATAGATCACCTGACAGATCACCTGACATACCAGGCTAGGAAAAGGGCTGCATCACAAATATCACCCTATTCCCTATATATTGCAATACTTTTGACCAGGGCCCAGTGCACTATGTAGGGAATAGGGTGGCATTTGGGATGCACACCAGACTAACCTGTAAAACCCCAAACTAACTATGGGATGGATTAAAACCCAAATAAAAAGTGCCTGGTAATCTGGCTGAATCATAATGCAGCTCCAACCCACCTGATAAAAAGCTGCCATCTGCTGTTTTTTCAGTCGTGCTTTTATCACACATATTTCAGACATCCGCGAGCATGCTCACCTTTCACAAGCACACACACACTATCTATGAAGACCATTATCATAAATGATCATCCCCTCTGGTTCTCTATGTGGATTTATGGATACTGTGTTGTGCGGCTCTGACACATTTCATTGGCTGTTCATCCTCACCAAGGTTATGTGACAGGTAAATCCTGACCAGTCAGAAAGGAGCACAGGAAATCTTCTCATTTTTGATTTTTGATTTATTTAACCCTTATTTTACCAGGTAAGTTGACTGAGAACACATTCTCATTTACAGCAACAACCTGGGGAATAGCTACAGGGGATAGGAAGGTGAATGAATTAACCAATTGGAAGCTCCTATAGACATTCATCACCGAACTTTGTGAGGAAGTGATGATAAATACTTTTCTTGGAACCACAGCAAAGTATGAGAAATACTGTATCAGTTTATAAACAGCAAGTATGGTATGTCAAAACAACACTAATACTAGTGTGGCACAACCACTTGTATAGTGCTGGATGAAGGTCAGGTCAGGACTTCAGACACCTTCATCGATAAATAATTAAAAACCCAAAAAACAAAGTTTTAAGTGAGAATAGGCATTGGTCTGTAGCTGAAAAGAAATGAAAGTCACATGAGCACCACAAGGCCTTTTCCACCCATACTCTATAAAGGTTTGACCTACTACAGTATCTATGTTGGTATTGTACTTCAAACTATGTGTGGGTAGGTTTCTTGGGATTCAAACATTCTCAAACAGCCTAATTCAAACTCTTAGAGAAGGCACTTCCAGAATATTGTGATGTTTGGTCAGTAGCTGCCCAACATAACAAAAGGTGGTTGTGTTGGACACAGCAGCGCAGATAGATAGAGCCTGTCTGCATTCCTGATCTCTGTAACTGTTAGCTTACACTGTGTAACATTAACAGAAGCTCAGAACCACTTGTGTTTCAAACATGGTCCTGTTTTATCAATTGCAGTGCTGATCAATGGACAGTTTATTGATATGTAGCTTCAAGTTATGTTTGTACTTGTATTTATTTTTGCAATAAAGATGGTGACAATAATACACATTTACAATAGGCCTATATCTAAAAATACATACAGCCAAATTATATACAGTTGAAGTCGGAAGTTTACATACACCTCAGCCAAATACATTTAAACTCAGTTTCACAATTCCTGACATTTAATACTAGTAAAATCTCCCTGTCTTAGGTCAGTTAGGATATGTGAATGTTCATCGAGATTGGTGTCAAATTGCACAGTCAACTTAGTGTATGTAAACTTCTGACCCACTGGAATTGTGATATAGTGAATTATAAGTGAAATAATCTGTCTGTTAACAATTGTTGGAAAAATTACTTGTGTCATGCACAAAGTAGATGTCCTAACCGACTTGACAACACTATAATTTGTCAACAAGAAATTTGTGGAGGGATAAAAAACGAGTTTTAATGACTTTAATGTGTGTATGTAAACTTTGACTTCAACTGTATATAGATATATACACTATGTATACAAAAGTATGTGGACATCACTTCATATTAGTGGATTCAGCTATTTCAGCCACACAAGTTGCTGAAAGGTGTATAAAATCAAGCACACAGCCATGCAGTCTTCATAGACATACATTGGCAGGAGAATGACCTTACTGAAGAGCTCAGTGACCTTCAACGTGGCACCGTCATAGGATGCCACCTTTCCAACAAGTCAGTTTGTCAAATTTCTACCCTGCTAAAGCTGCCCCAGTCAACTGTAAGTGCTGTTATTATGAAGTAGAAACGTCTAGGAGCAACAACAGCTCAGCTGCGAAGTAGTAGGCCTCACAGGCTCAAAGAATGGGACCGCCGAATGATGACATGCGTAGCGTGTAAAAATCGTCTGTCCTCAGTTGCAACACTCACTACTGAGTTCAAAACTGCCTCTGGAAGCAGCGTCAACACATTAACTGTTCGTCGGGAGCTTCATGAAATGGGTTTCCATAGCAGAGCAGCCGCACACCAGGAGATCATCATGCACAATGCCAAGCGTAGGCTAGAATGGTGGAAAGCTCACTGCCATTGGACCTTGGAGCAGTGGAAACACGTTCTCTTGCGTGAGGAATCATGCTTCACCATCTGGCAGTCCGATGGACAAATGCATAGTGTCAACTGTAAAGTTTGGTGGAGGAGGAAAATTATGGTCTTGGGCTGTTTTTCATGGTTCGAACTAGGCTCATTAGTTCCAGTGAAGGAAAATCTTAACGCTACAGCAGACAATGACATTCTCAACAATTCTGTCCTTCCATCATTGTGGCAACAGTCTGGAGAAGGCTCTTTCCTGTTTCAGCATGAAAATGTCCACATGCACAAAGCAAGGTCCATACAAAAATAGTTTGTCAATATTGGTGTTAGAAGAACTTGACTGGCCTGCATGGAGCCCTGACCTCAACCCCATAGAATACCTTTGGGAGGAATTGGAATGCATTCTACGAGCCAGGCCTAATCGTCCAACATCGGTGCCCGACCTCACTAATGGTCTTGTTGCTGAATGGAAGCAAGTCCCCGCAGCAATGTTCCAACTTAGTACCAGAAAGTCTTCCCAGAAGAGTGGAGGCTGTTATAGCAGCAAAGCAAACTGAAGCAAATATTTACTACGCGATTAAAGAATATAGTTGGCTAGATGAATACAGAAGCGAGAAATACAGATGAGCTGTTCTCAATGGAAGACTTCTGAAATATTTTCTCTCGCCAAGGTGAAGTGTAACTATGAACATATCATAGTCATCCACCGCGGTGGAAACCACTTGGGACACACAAAGCGGACAGCCCTGGTGCGTCAGATGTGAGCTGATTTGGAAGTAGTCATCCGAATATTCCCCAGGACAATGGTGATCTACTCTGACATCACACAGTGTAGGAGTTGGATGTTCCAGTGGGAGGAGAACATCAGCAAGCGCATAGAGATGGGCCCTCGGAGTGTGGTGTCAGGAAAATAACCTCACACTTAACGTCAACAAAACAAAGGAGATGATCGTGAACTTCAGGAAACAGCAGAGGGAGCAGCCCCGTATCCACATCAATGGGACAGTAGTGGAGAAGGTGGAAAGTAAGTTCCTCGGCGTACACATCACGGACAAAATGAAATGGTCCACCCACACAGACACTGTGGTGAAGAAGGCGCAACAGCACCTCTTCAACCTCAGGAGGCTGAAGAAATGTGGCTTGTCACCAAAAACACTCACAAACTTCTACAGATGCACAATCGAGAGCATCCTGGCGGGCTGTATCACCACCTGGTACGGCAACTGATCCGCCCACAACCGGAAGGCTCTCCAGAGGGTAGTGAGGTCTGCACAACGCATCACCGGGGGCAAACTACCTGCCCTTCAGGAAACCTACACCACCGATGTCACAGGAAGGCCAAAAAGATCATCAAGGACAACAACCACCCGAGCCGCTGCCTGTTCACCCCGCTATCATCCAGAGGGTGAGGTCAGTGCAGTTGTATCAAAGCTGGGACCGAGAGACTGAAAAACAGCTTCTATCTCAAGGCCATCAGACTGTTAAACAGCCATCACTAACATTGAGTGGCTGCTGCCAACATACTGACTCAAATCTCTAGCCACTTTAATAAATAAAAATTGGATGCATTAATTGTATCACTAGTCACTTTAAACAATGCCACTTTATATAATGTTTACATACCCTACATTACTCATCTCATATGTATATACTGTACTCTATACCATCTACTGCATCTTGCCTATGCCATTCGGCCATCGCTCATCCATATATTCATATGTACATATTTTTATTCATTCCTCTACACTTGTGTGTGTTTAAGGTAGTTGTGAAATTGTTAGGAATTGTTAGATTATTTGTTAGATATTACTGCACGGTCGGAACTAGAAGCACAAGCATTTCACTACACTCGCATTAACATCTGCTAACCATGTGTATGTGACCAATACAATTTGATTTGCTTTAATTTGATGGCCTGGCGCTCTGTCAACCAGCTGGTGTTTGCATTTCTCCATGACAGGTGCATGCCCACAATCCATCACTCTGCCATAAAGCACTATGTCCCCGGTCAGTACCGTAGGGATGGCGTGCATCTCACGGATGAGGGCAATGACCTCTTCCTTGAGAGTCTAAGGGCTGGGCCCGGATCCACAAACCATCTCAGAGCAGACAATTGGTCTTTAGTGCTGAGCACAGAGCCATTTTGCTCCATTTTACTCCTGGGTAAAAATGAAATCTGTGCGTGAAGCCTCTTAAGTCATCAGAGTCACACCTAGTGGACAGATATTTAGGACACCTCAGAACTTGTCCTAACCAGTTAAGAGTTACCAGCAGGTGTCTTGATAATAGAACAAGGCAGTGAGTCAGTGGTTCCTGCACCACAGAAAGGAAATTGCTTTGGAGTTGAAAGAATATTTCTATATAATCAACCATAAATAATCTAGACCTACATGCAACTGTATCTGTTGCACTTTTGACAATGATTTCACGAGGCCTAATTAACATGATACATTGTATGCCTAAATACTTATAACCACTAGTCTAATAAATAATCCAAACATTTTTTTCAATTATTTCATGTTATTTCAAGCAGAATATCATGTTGTTAAAAAAATATGTCTAAATTGGTCATGCCTATAAGCGAGTAATGGAAAGTATTTAATTGTCTTCGGTATTATAGGCCTTTCAAATGTTTTATATAACGTTATCGGTGTTTGATGCCATTCCATTTTTTATCCATTCTGGTCATTATTATGAGCCATCCTCCCCTCAGCAGCCTCCTGTGAGCTGGATGTACAAAACCAATGGCCTGGGACATGGTGTCACGACTTCCATCGAAGTGGGCTCCTCTCCTTGTTTGGACAGCGTTCGGCGATCAACGTCACCGGTTTTCTAGCCATCGCCGCTCCATTTTTCATATGTCCATTTGTTTTGTCTTGTCCCATACACACCTGGTTTTCATTCCCTATCAATCTACATGTATTTAGCCATCTGTTTCCCATCATGTCTTTGTGTGTAATTGTTTATTGTTATGTGGTTGTCAGGCGCATTACTTTAGTTTTTTCCGTGATTTTGGCACTTGTATGTTTTTATTGTGCTGTCAATTTGCAACGGAATTAAAGTGCGCCTGTTTGCTACACTCTGCTCTCCTGCACCTGACTTCGCCTCCGCTACACACGCTTAACACATGGACATCTCGAAAGAGGATTTTTGACCAGAGCCTTATGGGACAATGAAGAGTATCTGCTGCTCCAACAACAGCTAAAGGGAATCTGAATAAAATAAACACAAATAAATAGGGTTTCATTTGGGAAATATAGTAAATAAGACACTTCAGCCGTATTCTGATACACTTCTCTATTCTCCATGAGGCCCTCCATCAAACTGATCACTTCACTATCCTCCATGAGGCACTCGATCAAACTGATCACCACTATTCTCCATAAGGCCCTCCATCATACTCCATCATTCTCCCTTCTATTTGTCCCTGCTCTGTCCCTGGACACACACACTGAGTTGGTCTCAGCTAATAGTGATGTCACAGTCACACTGATCAATACCACATTAATGCCTTCCCCTTGCACACACACACCCACACACAATACCCCAACTACAATTGTGTGTGTATGTGGTGTATACCCCAATCAGATTACCTCTGACTTGCCGCAAACACAGGGAGTAGAGAAGGTTAAACAGGAAATATTGAATAAGAACTAATATGGGAAATGATTGTACCTGTGGTGGGCCCGCCACCTCATTTAGTATGGAAATTGAAAGTCATAAATCCAGAGTCAGGCTTGGTAGGGTCCTCTTAAGTTTGGGATAATTGAGTGCCCTGTCCTGTCCTGTCTTGACACCAAGTGTACTGCTCAGAGTGCCAAGGGGTGTGTGTGTGTGTGTGTGCGTGCGGTGGGTGGGTGGGTGGGTGGGTGGGTGGTGAGTGGTAGAGGTGTGTACAGTATTTTCTTTATATACTCATAAATAACCCAGGAGATATGCCCCTTATCCTCCTTTCACCCAGCAATTCATTTTCTTTTCTCCAGTGGACATCATTTCTTGGTCCGTATCTCTGAGGCCATACAAGCCATCATATTAAGTCATGTTGTTCCTTTGAGAGAACATTCTGGGCTTTTCGATGATGTCACACACGGTTGTGAAAAAGTTAGTACACACCCCTGGAAAGTTAGCATTTTTTGTAAGTATTTGGACAGATGGATATGTAATCCTCACTTCAACACTGACAAATAAAGGTAACCTAATATAACAAATGAAACTGGAAGATTATAATTTGCAATCATTTATTCATCAAAAATGTACAGAAATGCAATTCCATAGTGCTGAAAACACAAGTACACCCCGAACTTCAATACCTGGTGTTGCCCCCTTTGGCTGAAATAACTTCATGCAGCCGTTTCTTGTAACTGTCTATCAGTTTCTTATATCGACTGGGAAGATTTTTTCCCCAACTCTTCTTTACAGTACTTCTTCAACTGTGTCATGTTCGAGGGATTTCTTGCATGTACGGACCGCTTCAAGTCCCCTCACAGCATTTCGACAGGATTGAGATTTTGGCTTTGACTCGGCCATTCCATAACCCTCAATTTCTTATTTTTTAGCCATTCTGTTGTAGCTTCGCTTGTGAGTTTTGGATCATTGTCCTGTTGCAAGATCCATGTTTGGTTCAGCTTCAGCTTTTTGACAGATGTCCTCACATTCTCCTCAAGAATTGTCTGGTACAATATAGAATTCATGGTTGACTAAATGATGGTAAGTTGGCCAGCCCCAAACCATAATTCCACCATGCTTTACGGTTGGTAAAGCTTTCCGGATGGTAAAGCTTTACGGTTGGTATGAGGGGTTTTGTTTTCTTTGGCGTCTGGCATTGCGGCCAAACAACTCTACCTTTGACTCATCAGTCCAGAGCACATTGTTCCAGTAGTTTTAGTCTTTACCCAGGTGTGATCTGGCAAACTTCAGCCTTGTCTTGATATTATTTTTTAATTATTTTTTCTTCCTTCCTGACCTACCATGTATGCCAAATGTATGCAGTCTCTTTGTGACAGTTTACTCATGCACTGCAATATTGATTGTGGCAAGAGAGGCCTGTATATCCCTTGATGTTACCCTGGGGATCTTAGAGACTTCTATGAAGCTCTTGAACTGAATTTGGGCTAAATTTGGTGGGACGACATGTCCTAGGTAGATTGCCAGTGGTCTGGAACTTTCTCCATCTGTCGGACAGTGGAAGGATGTACTTCTAATTTCTTGGAAATGGATTTGTAACCCCTCCCAGACTCACGGGCATCAATAATCTTTCTCGGATAGGTCTTCTGATCTTGGCATGATGTGTTACCACACACCCATATGGTTAGGACCAAACCAGACCAAGTTTATAATCTTTATGGGAGGCTGGACCCTTCCAAAGTACTCTAATGATTTCCTAATCATTTGTACCTGTTTTGGTGCACCAGATCCTAATTTTAGCCTGTTTAGGTGATGGTAAAGGTAGAGGTTTACACAATTTTTCTGCATAAGGAAATTGCGTGTTTGTTTATTTCAATTGCATAACATTTTCAAAGTAAAACATTTTTTGGATGATTTGTTAAATTGGGTGACGTTTATCAATGAATGTGGTTGGAGTTTAGCTCAAATATTCATGTGTCCAAATATGTAAAAAATATATATTTAAAAAAGACCTATTTCCAAAGGGTGTACTTACTTTTCACATGACTGTATGTGGAGATGTGACATTGACAACTTAATCATACTAGTTCTTAAAAGATGGCTGCCGTCAAAATTTGCACATTTGATACAATTTTGAAAATAAATGTGTGTAATTATTCATTATAATTTTTGTGAGTTTGATATTCAAATTGTTTCTGGTACATTAATATCTAAGGAATAGTTAAGTCAGGACTGTTGAAAAATATATGGCAAATAGAAAACTGTATGGTGTACAGAGATAGGTGGAAGGGGAGCTGAAGGGTGGGACTGAAAAATAACAAAAAAAATTGATAACTCATGTAAAATATAATGTGTCCGTAAAATGTACAGTTGAAGTCGGAAGTTTACATACACCTCAGCCAAATACATTCAAACTCAGTTTTTCACAATTCCTGACATTTAATCCAAGTAGAAATTGCCTATTTTAGGTCAGTTAGCAACACCACTGTATTTTAAGAATGTGAAATGTCAGAATAATAGTAGAGAGAATTATTTATTTCAGCTTTTATTTCATTCATCACATTCCCAGTGGGTCAGAAGTTAACATACACTCAATTAGTATTTGGTAGCATTGCCTTTAAATTGTTTAACTTAGGTCAAACGTTTCAGGTAGCCTTCCACAAGCTTCACACAATAAGTTGGGTGAATTTTGGCCCATTCCTCCAGACAGAGCTGGTGTAACTAAATCAGGTTTGTAGGCCTCCTTGCTTGCACACACTTTTCCAGTTCTGCCCACACATTTTTTGAATCTGTAGGATTCAGGTCAGGGCTTTGCGGTGGCCACTCCAATACCTTCACTTTGTTGTCCTTAAGCCATTTTGCCACAACTTTGGAAGTATGCTTGGGGTCATTGTCCATTTGGAAGACCCATTTGCGACCAAGCTTTAACTTCCTGATTGATGTCTTGAAATGTTGCTTCAATATATCCACATAACTTTCCTGCCTCATGATGCCATCTATTTTGTGAAGTGCACCAGACCCTCCTGCAGCAAAGCACCCCCACAACATGATGCTGCCACCCCCGTGCCTCAAGGTTGGGATGGTGTTCTTCGGCTTGCAAGCCACCATACTAGGCCGAAACATAGAAATACCCAAATTATAGAAAAACAAACAGACTGCCCACCCAACTCACGCCCTGACCATACTAAATAAATACAAAACAAAGGAAATAAAGGTCAGAACGTGACAGTACCCCCCCCCCAAAGGTGCGGACTCCGGCCGCAAAACCTTGACCTATAGGGGAGGGTCTGGGTGGGCGTCTGTCCGCGGTGGCGGCTCTGGCGCGGGACGCGGACCCCACTTAACCATTGTCTTAGTCCGCCTCATTGTCCGCCTCCGTGGCTTTCTACCCATGGCCACCCCTCTCAATGACCCCACTGGACAGAGGAGCAGCTCTGGACAGAGGGACAGAAGCTCTGGACAGAGGGACAGAAGCTCTGGACAGAGGGACAGAAGCTCTGGACAGAGGGACAGAAGCTCGGGACAGAGGGGCAGAAGCTCTGGCGCCTCTGGGCTGAGGGACTCCGGCAGCGGCGCCGGACAGGCGGGAGGCTCCGGACAGGCGGGAGGCTCCGGCAGCGGCGCCGGACAGGCGGGAGACTCCGGCAGCGGCAGCGGCGCCGGACAGGCGGGAGACTCCGGCAGCGGCGCCGGACAGGTGGGAGACTCCGGCAGCGGCGCCGGACAGGCGGGAGACTCCGGCAGCGGCGCCGGACAGGCGGGACCACCTGCAGGGAGGAGACAGAGAGACAGCCTGGTGCGTGGGGCTGCCACAGGAACCACCAGGCTGGGGAGACCTTCAGGAGGCTTGGTGTTAGGAGGCACCTGAAGGACCGGGCTGTGGGGGAGCACTGGAGCTCTGGTGCGCAACCTTGGCACCACTTCCCCAGGCTGGACAACTACTCTAGCCCGGACCCTCCAGAGTGCAGGCACAGGTTGAACCGGGCTGTGGGTAAGCACGGGAGATCTAGTGCTTACTACACGCACCTCTCCCTTAGGCTCCACTCCCACATTTGCCCGGCACGAGCGGAGCGCAGGCAGAGGACGCACTGCACCCTCCCAGCGCCCCGGAGACACAGCACGCAGAGCCGGCGCAGGATAACCTGGACCAAAACTGCGTACCGGCGACCAGACCCGCTGAGCAGGCACCATACGCCCTGGCTCAATGCCCACACTCGCATGGCACTTTCGGGGGGCTGCCCTATAGCGCACCGGGCTATGGGCACGCACTGGCGACACCGTGCGCTAAACCGCATAACACGGTGCCTGACCAGTAATGCGCTGCTTATAATAAGCACGAGGAGTGAGCTCAGGTCTGCTACCTGGCTTAGTACCACACCTCGTCCGCCCCCCCAAAAAAATTTTTTGGGGCTGCCTCTCGTACCTGTCGCACTGCCGTGCTGCCTCCTCATATCGCCGCCGCACAGCTTTCGCTATTTATGTTTCATCAGACCAGAGGACATTTCTCCAAAAAGTACAATCTTTGTCCCCATGGGTAGTTTGCAAACCGTAGGCTGGCTTTTTTTATGACGGTTTTGGCACCAAAGTACGTTCATCTCTAGAACTCGTCTCCTTCCTGAGCGGTATGACGGCTGCATGGTCCCATGGTGTTTATACTTGTGTACTATTGTTTGTACAGATGAACGTGGTACCTTCAGGCATTTGGAAATTGCTCCCAAGGATGAACCAGACTTGTGGAGGTCTACATTTTTTTGTGAGGTCTTGGCTGATTTCTTTACATTTTCCCATTATGTCAAGCAAATAGGCACTGAGTTTGAAGGTAGGCCTTGAAACACATCCATAGGTGCACCTCCAATTGACTCAAATGATGTCAATTAGCCTATCAATAGCTTCTAAAGCCACGACATCATTTTCTGGAATTTTCCAAGCTGTTTAAAGGCACAGTCAACTTAGTGTATGTAAACTTCTGACCCACTGGAATTGTGATACAGTGAGTTATAAGTTAAATAATTTGTCTTTAAACGATTGTTGGAAAAATTACTTGTCATGCACAAAGTAGGTGTGGGGAAGCCAAGCATGGAAAAAATAGCAACATTACAACCTATGTGTTATGATAATTGCATTGTTTGCTCTATAACCTGTTAGTTCATATGCCTTCCCACCGTGATATATAGGCCTAAGGCCGAAACAATAGGAAGAAACAGTGGCAGAATAAATTGTTTCTCGTCACAAAACTGGAGAGCAAAATCTGTCCAATGAAGTCCACAAAGCATATTGCATGTAACAAACAATTACATGACCTACCAGCATGGTCATGGAGGTTAAAGTTTCTAACATTTTTGGACTAATAAACAACTATTGATTTAGATTAGAACCACGGAGAGTTGGGCTACCGCAAGTCGCAAAGAAAGCAGGAGCTGCCTCCGCTATTTGGGGACCATTTCAACATCATCAAATAACCTATACTTAGTCTAACACAGTGACAACTAAAAAATACCAAAAACGATTTCGTCCAATCAACGTAAGCTAAATATGGTGTGGCTGTCCATGGTACTCATGTGTGTGTGTGTGTGTGTGTGTGTGTGTGTGTTGTGGTGGTTAATTTATTTACTATCAAATGAGGAGAGACAAACTTATCACAGAAGTCAGAATTATACTAAAACGACATCTTTATTGACTTGTTAATAAGGGAGAAGGTCAATACAATACAAACATAGAAAGTGAATCGATTGAGTGCTCTGCGATAATAATGGCTGGTCGACGAATCACCCTCAGATGATTCGTTGAGAGCCCCAAGACAAAGGTACACAGGTCTTCTATAGCCAAAATACACCCCCTTCAATCTACATGACAACAACAGATGTATGGAATGGGTCACAAGATTAATATTCGTATGAAAGATACTAATAATTCACATCAGACAGTATATGCTGTAAAGACTGTTCTCATTGTGTAGAAACCAGGGTCTGGCCCGAGCCATCTCTCCATTGTACCGTATAGAACAGAAACAGTAACTCATGCTATGGAAGGCGGTCTTGTTAGGTTTTTCACCCAAAGCATTGTAAATCTTCTGTCAGCATTAAGCCCCCCAGAGGCCCACTTTCAGTTCACACAGACACAATAGAGTTATAAGAACCCTCTATTATGTTGCATAAAACAACCATTTGATCCAATAACAGTATTATAACATAATCTTGTAATTTCTCTAACAGTGTGTGTATGCTTGCTTGCAAGTACAAAAACATGTTGACTCACACTACTTGTATAGAAACGCCAATGCGATCCCCCTCTTTCATGTTGAAGAAACGGTCTATGACTCTATCAACCAGTACATGCTTTTAGTTTTTGTTGCCCTAGGCTACCTGGCTAAAATGCTTGTTCGCTAGCCTAACTTCCTTTCATGGGCAATGATGAGCCATCAAGTTAACATTAGTCTACTACATCTAGCTTCCATGTACAACATGAACTTCCATCCTCTCAGGCCGGGGGCACAATGTATGAATTAAGGGTTGGATCAGAATCGGCATTATAATCATTGGCCAGTACGGAGAATTATGTAAAACCACAAGTCCAAATCCCTATCTCCATCCATGGCAAATTTAGGCAATGGACAATTTTAGCTCGCCACCAGAGGACAACAACACAACAATTAAATCTTTTTCTATCAATAACGTTGGGCTTTGATGTGATGTGATTGGTGTGAAGCCAAATCGAAACTGGCTTCCCTTGACAATTATTTTTGGGTGAACCAGGACCATTCACAGTTGAGCTCACTCAGTGCTTTTTCCAGTGAGATACATTCAGCCTCTTGCGAATTGAAGGACAATTATTAAATGAAAAATCCATTGTTTGATATGTGTTTTTTCTTTGTCAATTTTTGGGGGAAGCCTGGCTTCCTTTGGCATCCATGAATACACACCACTGATCTCAATGGTCCCCTGTTGTGGCTTTTATGAACTTTGAGTGGTTCTGGAACAGTTCTGACCAATATTTCTGTGTACAGCGCACTCTGTGAATGGCACAACATCAACTTCCTTATATTTCCTAAAAGTTCTGGTTGTCCCGATTCATATGCGCTATTGCAAGCACAGCTGTGAGTTTCACAAACACAGGAAATTGGTTATTTGCATAGGGAGTGACAAGTCACATTTTCTGGCCTATCCAGACAAAGGAATGATTTCCTGTGCCTGTGAAACTCACAACATGCTTGCAATAGAGGCTACAGTCCAAACGCAAAGTAGAAAGGCCTTTGCCCTAAACCCTCAGCCCTTGAATGATATTTTACATTGTCACATCCAAGTGTACATTAAATGTCCCTTGCACAAGCGAGAGAAAGTGAAAATTGGAGAGGCGACGTGATTGGTGGAAATATTGAAGTTCAGCTTAAAAACAACCAACCTAAATCTATTAATGTACAGTACCAGTCAAAGGTTTGGATTCACCAACTCATTCAAGGGTTTTTGTTTATTTTTACTATTTTCTATATTGTAGAATAATAGTGAAGACATCAAAACTATGAAATAACACATATGGAATCATGTAGTAACCAAAAAAGTGTTAAACAAATCAAAATATATTTAATATTTTAGATTCTTCAAAGTAGCCACCCTTTGCCTTGATGACAGCTTTGCACACTCTTGGCAGTCTCTCAACCAGCTTCACCTAGAATGGTTCTCCAACAGTCTTGAAGGAGTTCCCACATATGCTGAGCACTTGTTGACTGATTTTCCTTCACTCTGTGGCCCAACTCATCCCAAACCATCTCAATTGGGTTGAGGTCAGGTGATTGTGGAGGCCAGGTCATCTGATGCACCATCACTCTCCTTCTTGGTCAAATAGCCCTTACACAGCCTGGAGGTGTGTTGGGTCATTGTCCTGTTGAAAAACAAATGATAGTCCCACTAAATGCAAACCAGATGGGATGACATATCGCTGCAGAATGCTGTTGCTATCATGTTTCCATAAAGACCCAAATGCAGACTGTGTTGAAGTAACAATGTTTAATACAGCAACAGGGGCAGGCAAATGACAGGTCAAGGCAGGTAGGGCTCGGTAATCCAGAGTAGGGGCAAAGGCAAAGGACGGAAGGCAGGCTAAGGGTCAGGGGCAGGCAGAGTGGTTAGACAGGTGGGCTCAGAGTCAGGGCAGGCAAAGGTCAAAACCAGGAGAGCGAGAAATAGAGAAGCTGGGGAAAAGCAGGAGCTGAGACAACATGCTGGTTGACTTGTGGTTAAGTGTCCCTTGAATTCTAAATAAATCACTGACAGTGTCACCAGCAAAGCACCCCCACACCATCACACCTCCTCCATGCTTCATGTTGGGAATCACACGTGCAGAGATCATCCATTCTGTCACGCCCTGACCTTAGAGAGCTTTTTGATATAATTTGATTGTTGCTATATTTAGAAAGTATTTCAGTAATTTCAAGCCCTATTGTCCCAGTTTTGTTGAATACACATGAATACGAATATTTGTACTATACAATTGAGGTTGAGTCCTCAAAAGTGAGTTCATCTCAGCAATTTATCCAGGCCTTTCTTAAACGCTACAACATTAACAGTTTTTTTTATGGCCATCTCATTGTTCTTTCGAAGGCCAAACACCTCTATTTGATATAATCTAACCATAGCACAGCCCAGAGTTCATTAAAAAGCATTACTGGCACTTGGATTGGAACTGGTGCTATGGTCACATGCTGCTATTCTGTGGCTACAAGACAATCCTCATCATTACCTTGGCTACTTGAGAAGCATGTATAATCATAACTGGCTTAATTAAAATGTCCTTTCTGCTCAGCCACATTTCCTATAAACACATCTCATCGGAAAGAGGAGGAGGCAAGGGATAGAGGGAGAGAGATGGGAAAAGGAAAACAGGGAGAGAGAGAATTAGGTGCAGGAGGAGGGAGGGAGACATAGAGAGATAGTGATAGAAAGAGAGAGAGCGAAAGAGAGACAAAGATAGCAATAGAAAGAGAGAGAGAGAGACAGAGAGAGAGAGATTCCCGAGAGTGAGACGGAGAGAGACAGATCGAGAGAAACAGAAGGAGAAAGTGAGAGACAGAGAGAGAGGAAGAGGGAGATATGGTTGAAGTAAGGATTAATGTTAGGTTAGGATTAGGTAAGAGTTATGGTTATCGTTGGGGATTAGGGTAAGGGTTAAGGTTAAGGTTAGGGTTTAGGGTATGGGTGTCCCAAGGATTCTGGATAGAAGTAACCATCTCATCATTCCATCCAATGGATTTTTAATGACACTCTATACCCAACAAAAAAACAGGACGCGGAACAAACCAGCAAACAGGCTCTGACTGCCGGCACCACTTAAACAGTGAGAGAATAGTCTTTAATTTAATTTCATACAGGAACTAGAGGTCCTGAGTCATCATAGGTTATAAAACGACTGATATGAAGAATATCTAGAATACAGTAGGCTCTGCATCAACCTCTGACGGGTACACAAACTCTTTCTGCGTCTGAAATGACACCTTCTTCGCTATATAGTCCTCTTCTTTTGACTAGAGCCCAGGTACAATGAATATACAATGAATATACAATGAATATAAAATGACTATACGATGAATATACAATGACTATACAATGAATATACAATGACTATACGATGAATATACAATGAATATACAATGACTATACAATGAATACACAATGACTATACGATGAATATACAATGACTATACGATGAATATACAATGAATATACAATGACTATACAATGAATATACAATGAATATACAATGAATATACAATGAATATACAATGAATATACAATGAATATACAATGACTATACAATGAATATACAATGAATATACAATGACTATACGATGAATATACAATGACTATACAATGACTATACAATGACTATACAATGACTATACAATGAATATACAATGAATATACAATGACTATACAATGAATATACAATGAATATACAATGAATATACAATGACTATACAATGAATATACAATGAATATACAATGAATATACAATGACTATACAATGAATATACAATGAATATACAATGACTATACGATGACTATACAATGACTATACAATGAATATACAATGACTATACAATGAATATACAATGACTATACAATGAATATACAATGAATATACGATGACAATATACGATGAATATACAATGACTATACAATTAATATACAATGAATATACAATGATTATACAATGAATATACAATGACTATACGATGATATACAATGACTATACAATGAATATACGATGAATATACAATGACTATACAATGACTATACAATGAATATACAATGAATATACAATGACTATACGATGAATATACAATGACTATACAATGACTATACAATGACTATACAATGAATATACAATGAATATACAATGACTATACGATGACTATACAATGACTATACAATGAATATACAATGACTATACAATGACTATACAATGACTATACAATGAATATACAATGAATATACAATGACTATACGATGAATATACAATGACTATACGATTAATATACAATGAATATACAATGACTATACAATGAATATACAATGACTATACAATGACTATACAATGAATATACAATGACTATACGATGAATATACAATGACTATACAATGAATATACAATGACTATACAATGAATATACAATGACTATACAATGAATATACAATGACTATACAATGAATATACAATGAATATACAATGAATATACAATGACTATACGATTAATATACAATGACTATACAATGACTATACAATGAATATACAATGAATATACAATGACTATACAATGACTATACAATGACTATACAATGAATATACAATGAATATACAATGAATAGGTTGCCATTGGGTATGCACACTCTATTACAGGTGCCCCACTGACACAAGCACGCACGCACGCACGCACACACAAACACACACGCACAAGCACACACACACACACACACACACAGAATGAGACAGTCATCATACACTCTGCATAGACACACCCACAATGCGTTCATACAACAGTCATATATTCAGTCGTGGCCAAAAGTTTTGAGAATGACACAAATATACATTTTCACAAAGTCTGCTGCCTCAGTTTGTATGATGGCAATTTGCATATACTCCAGAATGTTAAAAAGAGTGATCAGATGAATTGCAATTAATTGCAAAGGCCCTCCTCGCCATGCAAATGAACTGAATCCCCCAAAAACATTTCCACTGCATTTCAGCCCTGCCACAAAAAGGACCAGCTGACATCATGTCAGTGATTCTCTCGTTAACACAGCTGTGAGTGTTGACGAGGACAAGGTTGGAGATCACTCTGTCATGCTGATTGAGTTCAAATAACAGACTGGAAGCTTCAAAAGGAGGGTGGTGCTTGGAATCATTGTTCTTCCTCTGTCAATCATGGTTACCTTCAAGGAAACACGTGCCGTCATCATTGCCTTTCACAAAAAGGGCTTCACAGGCAAGGATATTGCTGCCAGTAAGATTGCACCTTAAATCAACCATTTATTGGATCATCAACAACTTCAAGGAAAGCGGTTCAATTGTTGTGAAGAAGGCTTCAGGGCGCCCAAGGAAGTCCAGCAAGCGCCAGGACCGTCTCCTAAAGTTGATTCAGCTGTGGGATTGGGGCACCACCAGTACAGAGCTTGCTCAGGAATGGCAGCAGGCAGGTGTGAGTACATCTGCACGCACAGTGAGGCGAAGACTTTTGGAGGATGGCCTGGTGTCAAGAAGGGCAGCAAAGAAGTCACTCCTCTCCAGGAAAAACATCAAGGACAGACTAATATTCTGCAAAAGGTACAGGGATTGGACTGCTGAGGACTGGGGTAAAGTCATTTTCTCCCCAGGAAAAACATCAGGGACAGACTAATATTCTGCAAAAGGTACAGGGATTGGACTGCTGAGGACTGAGGTAAAGTAATTTTCTCTCCAGGAAAAACATCAGGGACAGACTAATATTCTGCAAAAGGTACAGGGATTGGACTGCTGAGGACTGAGGTAAAGTCATTTTCTCCCCAGGAAAAACATCAGGGACAGACTAATATTCTGCAAAAGGTACAGGGATTGGACTGCTGAGGACTGGGGTAAAGTCATTTTCTCTCCAGGAAAAACATCAGGGACAGACTAATATTCTGCCAAAGGTACAGGCATTGGACTGCTGAGGACTGGGGTAAAGTCATTTTCTCTCCAGGAAAAACATCAGGGACAGACTGATATTCTGCAAAAGGAACAGGGATTGGACTGCTGAGGACTGGGGTAAAGTCATTTTCTCTCCAGGAAAAACATCAGGGACAGACTAATATTCTGCCAAAGGTACAGGCATTGGACTGCTGAGGACTGGGGTAAAGTCATTTTCTCTCCAGGAAAAACATCAGGGACAGACTAATATTCTGCCAAAGGTACAGGCATTGGACTGCTGAGGACTGGGGTAAAGTCATTTTCTCTCCAGGAAAAACATCAGGGACAGACTAATATTCTGCCAAAGGTACAGGCATTGGACTGCTGAGGACTGGGGTAAAGTCATTTTCTCTCCAGGAAAAACATCAGGGACAGACTAATATTCTGCCAAAGGTACAGGCATTGGACTGCTGAGGACTGGGGTAAAGTCATTTTCTCTCCAGGAAAAACATCAGGGACAGACTAATATTCTGCCAAAGGTACAGGCATTGGACTGCTGAGGACTGGGGTAAAGTCATTTTCTCTCCAGGAAAAACATCAGGGACAGACTAATATTCTGCAAAAGGTACAGGCATTGGACTGCTGAGGACTGGGGTAAAGTCATTTTCTCTCCAGGAAAAACATCAGGGACAGACTGATATTCTGCCAAAGGTACAGGGATTAGACTGCTGAGGACTGGGGTAAAGTCATTTTCTCTCCAGGAAAAACATCAGGGACAGACTGATATTCTGCAGAAGGTACAGGGATTGGACTGCTGAGGACTGGGGTAAAGTCATTTTCTCTCCAGGAAAAACATCAGGGACAGACTGATATTCTGCCAAAGGTACAGGGATTAGACTGCTGAGGACTGGGGTAAAGTCATTTTCTCTCCAGGAAAAACATCAGGGACAGACTGATATTCTGCAGAAGGTACAGGGATTGGACTGCTGAGGACTGGGGTAAAGTCATTTTCTCTCCAGGAAAAACATCAGGGACAGACTGATATTCTGCAGAAGGTACAGGGATTGGACTGCTGAGGACTGGGGTAAAGTCATTTTCTCTCCAGGAAAAACATCAGGGACAGACTAATATTCTGCCAAAGGTACAGGGATTGGACTGCTGAGGACTGGGGTAAAGTCATTTTCTCTCCAGGAAAAACATCAGGGACAGACTGATATTCTGCAGAAGGTACAGGGATTGGACTGCTGAGGACTGGGGTAAAGTCATTTTCTCTCCAGGAAAAACATCAGGGACAGACTAATATTCTGCTAAAGGTACAGGGATTGGACTGCTGAGGACTGGGGTAAAGTCATTTTCTCTCCAGGAAAAACATCAGGGACAGACTAATATTCTGCAGAAGGTACAGGGATTGGACTGCTGAGGACTGGGGTAAAGTCATTTTCTCTGATGAATCCCCTTTCCGATTGTTTGGGGCATCCGTAAAAAAGCGTGCCCGGAGAAGACAAGGTGAACGCCACCATCAGTCCTGTGTCATGCCAACAGTAAAGCATCCTGCCTTTGAAACTTATGAAATGCTTGTAATTATACTTCAGTATTCCATAGTAACATCTGACAAAAATATCTAAAGACACTGAAGCAGCAAACTTTGTGAAAATTAATATTTGTGTAATTCTCAAAACTTTTGGCCACGACTGTCCCCAATATGTTTTACTAAAAAATACTCCCTTCATATGGCATTGTTACAGAGATTAAACTGGATTTGCATTATAGAGAGAAAACATCCTCAGCATGCACATGATACATAACATCCTTTCTCCCTCTAGCCTTCTCTCCCTCTAGCCTTCTCTCCCTCTCTCCCTCTAGCCTTCTCTCCCTCTCTCCCTCTAGCCTTCTCTCCCTCTCTCCCTCAAGCCTTCTCTCCCTTTCTCCCTCTAGCCTTCTCTCCCTCTAGCCTTCTCTCCCTCTCTCCCTCTAGCCTTCTCTCCCTCTCTCCCTCTAGCCTTCTCTCCCTCTCTCCCTCAAGCCTTCTCTCCCTCTCTCCCTCAAGCTTTATCTCCCTCTAGCCTTTCTCCCTCTCTCCCTCTAGCCTTCTCTCCCTCTCTCCCTCTAGCCTTCTCTCCCTCTCTCCCTCTAGCCTTCTCTCCCTCTCTCCCTCTAGCCTTCTCTCTCTCTCTCCCTCTAGCCTTCTCTCCCTCTCTCCCTCAAGCCTTCTCTCCCTCTAGCCTTCTCTCCCTCTCTCCCTCTAGCCTTCTCTCCCTCTCTCCCTCTCTCCCTCTAGCCTTCTCTCCCTCTCTCCCTCTAGCCTTCTCTCCCTCTAGCCTTCTCTCCCTCTCTCCCTCTAGCCTTCTCTCCCTCTCTCCCTCTAGCCTTCTCTCCCTCTCTCCCTCTAGCCTTCTCTCCCTTTAGCCTTCTCTCCCTCTCTCCCTCTAGCCTTCTCTCCCTCTCTCCCTCTAGCCTTCTCTCCCTCTAGCCTTCTCTCCCTCTAGCCTTCTCTCCCTCTAGCCTTCTCTCCCTCTCTCCCTCTAGCCTTCTCTCCCTCTCTCCCTCTAGCCTTCTCTCTCTCTCTCCCTCTAGCCTTCTCTCCCTCAAGCCTTCTCTCCCTCTCTCCCTCAAGCTTTCTCTCCCTCTAGCCTTCTCTCCCTCTCTCCCTCTAGCCTTTTCTCCTTCTCTCCCTCTCTCCCTCATGCCTTCTCTCCCTCTCTCCTTCTCTCCCTCTCTCCCTCTAGCCTTCTCTCCTTCTTTCCTTCTCTCCCTCTAGCCTTCTTTCCTTCTCTCCCTCTAGCCTTCTCTCATTCTCTCCCTCAAGCATTCTCTCCCTCTAGCCTTCTCTCCCTCTAGCCTTCTCTCCCTCAAGCTTTCTCTCCCTCTAGCCTTCTCTCCCTCTCTCCCTCTAGCCTTTTCTCCTTCTCTCCCTCTCTCCCTCATGCCTTCTCTCCCTCTCTCCTCTCTCCTCTCCCTCTCTCCCTCTAGCCTTCTCTCCTTCTTTCCTTCTCTCCCTCTAGCCTTCTCTCCCTCTCTCCCTCTAGCCTTCTCTCCCTCTCTCCCTCTAGCCTTCTCTCCCTCTAGCCTTCTCTCCCTCTAGCCTTCTCTCCCTCTAGCCTTCTCTCCCTCTAGCCTTCTCTCCCTCTAGCCTTCTCTCCCTCTCTCCCTCTAGCCTTCTCTCCCTCGAGCCTTCTCTCCCTCTCTCCCTCTAGCCTTCTCTCCCTCTAGCCTTCTCTCCCTCTAGCCTTCTCTCCCTCTAGCCTTCTCTCCCTCTCTCCCTCTAGCCTTCTCTCCCTCTAGCCTTCTCTCCCTCTAGCCTTCTCTCCCTCTAGCCTTCTCTCCCTCTCTCCCTCTAGCCTTCTCTCCCTCTCTCCCTCTAGCCTTCTCTCCCTCTAGCCTTCTCTCCCTCTCTCCCTCAAGCCTTCTCTCCCTCTCTCCCTCAAGCTTTCTCTCCCTCTAGCCTTTTCTCCTTCTCTCCCTCTCTCCCTCATGCCTTCTCTCCCTCTCTCCCTCTAGCCTTCTTTCCTTCTCTCCCTCTAGCCTTCTCTCCCTCTCTCCCTCTAGCCTTTTCTCCTTCTCTCCCTCTCTCCCTCATGCCTTCTCTCCCTCTCTCCTTCTCTCCCTCTCTCCCTCTAGCCTTCTCTCATTCTCTCCCTCAAGCATTCTCTCCCTCTAGCCTTCTCTCCTTCTTTCCTTCTCTCCTTCTTTCCTTCTCTCCCTCTAGCCTTCTCTCCCTCTCTCCCTCTCTCCCTCTAGCCTTCTCTCCCTCTCTCCCTCTAGCCTTCTCTCCTTCTCTCCCTCTAGCCTTCTCTCCTTCTCTCCCTTTCTCCCTCTAGCCTTCTCTCCCTCTAGCCTCCTCTCTCTCTCTCCCTCTAGCCTTATCTCCCTCTAGCCTCTCCTTCTCTCCCTCTAGCCTTCTCTCCCTCTAGCCTTCTCTCCCTCTCTCCCTCTGGCCTTTTCTCCCTTTCTCCCTCTCTCCCTCTAGCCTTCTCTCCCTCTCTCCCTCTAGCCTTCTCTCCCTCTAGCCTTCTCTCCCTCTAGCCTTCTCTCCCTCTCTCCCTCTAGCCTTCTCTCCTTCTCTCCCTCTAGCCTTCTCTCCTTCTCTCCCTCTAGCCTTCTCTCCCTTTCTCCCTCTAGCCTTCTCTCCCTCTAGCCTCCTCACTCTCTCTCCCTCTAGCCTTCTCTCCCTCTAGCCTTTTCTCCCTCTAGCCTTCTCTCCCTCTAGCCTCCTCACTCTCTCTCCCTCTAGCCTTCTCTCCCTCTAGCCTTTTCTCCCTCTGTCCCTCTCTCCCTCTAGTCTTTTCTCCCTCTGTCCCTCTCTCCCTCTAGCCTTCTCTCCCTCTAGCCTTTTTCCCTCTCTCCCTCTAGCCTTCTCTCCCTCTCTCTCTCCCTCTAGTCTTTTCTCCCTCTGTCCCTCTCTCCCTCTAGCCTTTTTCCCTCTCTCCCTCTAGCCTTCTCTCCCTCTCTCTCTCCCTCTAGTCTTTTCTCCCTCTGTCCCTCTCTCCCTCTAGCCTTCTCTCCCTCTAGCCTTTTTCCCTCTCTCCCTCTAGCCTTCTCTCCCTCTCTCTCTCCCTCTAGCCTTTTCTCCCTCTAGCCTTCTCTCCCTCTAGCCTCCTCACTCTCTCTCCCTCTAGCCTTCTCTCCCTCTAGCCTTTTCTCCCTCTGTCCCTCTCTCCCTCTAGTCTTTTCTCCCTCTGTCCCTCTCTCCCTCTAGCCTTCTCTCCCTCTAGCCTTTTTCCCTCTCTCCCTCTAGCCTTCTCTCCCTCTAGCCTTTTCTCCCTCTGTCCCTCTCTCCCTCTAGTCTTCTCTCCCTCTGTCCCTCTCTCCCTCTAGCCTTCTCTCCCTCTAGCCTTTTTCCCTCTCTCCCTCTAGCCTTCCCTCCCTCTCTCTCTCCCTCCCTCATCCTATAGATATTAAACAGTAATGAGAGTCCCATCTTTATCCTAACTACATATTTCACAGTTCATCACGGCTTGTGGGGCAGGGGAGGGGGGTTCTCATTTCATCGCTCATTACCTCCAACGCCACTCAATTAATAACTGAAATCCATGTCTTCGTCCCAAAAGGCATCCTATTCCCTATGTCGGGCTTTACTTTTGACCAGGGCTCATAGAGGCGCAACCAATGCCCCTGTTTATTCACAGAGGGGCACAGAGTATTTCCTCACGTGGACCGTAGGTTGAGAAAAACTGCTGTGTTTTAGCCCAGTGGTATTCAAACTTTATCAGCAGGACCCTCTTCATTGGGCCAGAAATTCTGAGGACCCCATTTTTGGGTGATCCCACGGCACCCCAAATCTAATGACGCAAACTTGACATCGGTTAAAAAAATTATAATCTTATAAACAAATAACTAATTCAATTTCTCTCAAATGATCTTTCTCAATAACGTTTGTATATTGTCCCCTAAAATAATATTTACTCTTATATTTTTATTGGTGACCCCACAACTTTGAATACCACTGTTCTAGCCTAACGTTGCAGCAGTTTAGTATAACATTTACATTTGTTTTCTGTACTCAGAGAGGGAAATCTGCCTAGGTGACTGCCTGGGTGAGACAGTGTGGTCATGTCCATGCAGGCCCTGTGGATGCCTGTCTCTCTCTGCCATCCTCTCCATCGTGATAATGAGATTTCGCAGAATGGATATGCGTCCCAAATGGCACCCAATTCCCTATTTAGTGTACTACTTTTGACCCTGATCAAAAGTAGTACACTATACAGGGAATATGGTGCCATTTGGGACACAAAATAGATTTTTGCCACCCTGACACGCGGAGGCCAGGTTGAGAAAATACCATTTGCCTGAGAGGATGTGTGAGGACGAGAAAAAGCCTAAGAAACAAATGTGTTTCATCAGGGGAAGACGGGAGGAGGACGCTCTGGAATGGGTATTCACGGGGAAAAAACGACATTTATCATGGTTCCCTTTATCACGTCTGTGATTGAAGATATGGGGAGCGGAATGAAGATCACACAATGGAAAAGGTATCTTCTCTCAAACCAGAAGATTGAGAACAGCAAAAATAAATGGAAAATGTCCCTCTAACATATTTAACACGATTGTACAAATACAGTACAACGCTAGTAAAATAGGTATTTTCTTCAGTAGTATTTCAGACAGGAAACCCAAATATTCATTAACCATTTATAAAAATAGATGAGAATGCATTTGGTCTTTGTATTAGGCTCTGCTCCTTCAGGGGAGCTCACTGCCAGAGCAATGCTCAGTTATTACCATGATAATGAACTACATGTAGTGAGCGAGTTATAGCTGTACCCATCCCCGACGGGAACAAGAACAGAGCCAAACAGGGGTTTCCTGTCCGAACTGGCTTCGACTAACTATTTCAGGTGTTTACCTTCAGAGAAATCTGATGAAAGAATGTAGATTTTTTAGACTACATTTTAGTCACTATCTTTAGAGGGAAGGGCACATGTTGACCTGTAGAACCCTCAAACTTAACACTGGGACTCAAAATCCCTGACTGAGATAGACCTGGAACACCAGGTGGGTGCAAATCATTTTCAGGGTGCAAATCATTTTCAGGTAGAACAGAAAACCAGTAGGCTCCGGACTTCATAGGGTCAGAGTTGAATACCCCTAATGTAAAACATTGTTTTATTAGAGTTAGTTGTTTGACATTCAAGTTGTCATGCCTTTAACTATTAATTATATATTTTCAATAACTGTGTTAGGGGAAGTTCCTACTTTTTTAGTTCTCTTAAAGTAGATCAAGCAAAGAACCAGTCAAGTGTTTAATGATTCATGACTGCAGTGACTAAAGAAATGCAATGATTTTGCTGAGCAGGACGGAGAGAGATGGAAAAACACAAGTACCCTTGGAAGTGTGCGTGTGTGTGTGTGTGTGTGTGTGTGTGTGTGTGTGTGTGTGTGTGTGGTGGTGGAGAGAGAGAGAGAGAGAGAGAGAGAGAGAGAGAGAGAGAGAGAGAGGGAGCACAAGGGGAATGCATTAATGTGGTATTGATCAGTGTGCCTGTGACATCACTATCAGCTGAGTCCAATTGGAAGGTCATGGTAACTCACTCTGACTTAACCTTACATGTCCATCTCTGAGAGAGAGAGAGAGAGAGAGAGAGAGAAGGGGGGTGGGAGAGGAAGAGATAGATAGAGAGGGGCAGTGGGAGAGACAGCGAGAGATGGATAGAGGGGGCAGAGGGTGAGACAGAGAGGAAGAGATGGATAGAGAGGGGGCAGAGGGAGAGTCAGAGAGAGATGTAGAGAAAGAGAGAGAGAGAGGGGGGGGAGAAAGAGGGAGAGAGAGAGAGAGAGAGATGGAGAGAGAGAAGGGCAGGAGGGGAGATGGGGAGGAGCATCCGGCACACACACGATCCAAATCTATTTCCATGACAGAGAGAGGATAGAAAAATGTTGAGTCATTGTAGTTCACACACTAAGATGCCCTGATCTGTCCCGATCTGTCCTTCTCCATCCCCCTCTTTCCCGCTTTCTGCCTCTCTCTGTCCCTCTTTGCCTATCTATGTCCTGCCCTGTTCTTCTCTGTCCCTCTCTGTCCCTCTCTGCCTCTCTCTGTCCCTCTCTGGCTCTCTCTGTCCCTCCCTGCGTCACTCTGTCCCTCTCTGTCCCTCTCTGTCTTTCTCTGTCCCTCTCTGTCCCTCTCTGTCCCTCTCTGTCCCTCTCTGCCTCTCTCTGTCCCTCTCTGCCTCTCTCTGTCCCTCTCTGCCTCTCTCTGTCCCTCTCTGGCTCTCTCTGTCCCTCTCTGCGTCACTCTATCCCTCTCTGTCCCTCTCTGTCTTTCTCTGTCTGTCTTTGTCCCTCTGTCCCTCTCTGCCTCTCTGTCTCTCTGCCCCTCTCGGTCCCCTTTTGCCTCTCTGTCCCCTCTCTCTTTCGCTCTCTCTCTCTCTCTCTCTCTCTCAGCCCCTGTCTGTCCCCCTCTGCCTCTCTCTGTCCCACTCCTTATCTGTCCCTCTCCCTCTCTGCCACTTTGTCCCTCTTTGTCTCTGCCGTATTGAGAGCATAGCACACTATAAAGAGGATTTGTGGTGGAGGGTTTTGTGAAGAGGCAAGCTGTGCATTGTTTGGAACCCATAACTCACCTTTAAGACTCAGGGCCTTCATGTCCTTGATTTTATGATGGGACAGGCTGCCAGGAAACCCAGACTTTTGGAAGTTACCAAAACTATAATGTCCTGTCCACTGCACACTTTACTTAAAACCTATCAAACAAAGAGTGCATGTTTCACATACTATCAATTCATAGCATAAACATATATCAATATAGCCTGGTCCCAGATCTGTTAGAGATCTTGCAAATGTCAGCTCCATACTCTCAGATAGAGGAAATGACTAGATCTGTGCTTGTCTCAGAGCCCAAACTCCCCTGTTATCTCTCCTGTTAATCTCTTTTTGTTTGAAAGAGAGGGAGAATGGTGGGTATAGGAAGGAGGGTGAGAGGCTGGTTGGGTAAGGAGTGAGGAGGGATATTAGTAGGAGTGATGGAGCCAGCCTGACCAATCAGTGTCTTGTGAGGGTGGCCACCGACCCTCTTCTCTGTCCCAAACAGCTCCCTATTCTCTACAGAGTGCACTTCTTTTGACCAGAGCCCTATGAGCCCTGGTCAAAGTAGTTCATTATATAAAGAATAGGGTGCCTTTTCTATCTCTCTCCAATAAGACAAGACCTTAAAATGCCCCCTTTTCTATCTCTCTCCCATCTCTCCCCACCCCATAGATGACAACGTCTAGGTATCACTGCTTCAGCCACATATTCTTGATATTGTATGTATCATAACAAAGAGACCAGGACAAGGTGATTGTGTGATATTAGCAGTAATGAATTATTCTGATATTGATGATGGTATTTCCCATGCAGACATGAATGAAGAGGCCTGTTGTACTACCAGTGGAGTAACAGGTGAAAGCATGGGGACTCCCATACATACACACAGGCTGGATAACTCCTCATGTAATTACAACACACACATGGCTCCTAGCCACATCTCACACCAGTGCAGGGCTAGTATAGGATTACAAAACGTATCCAGGGCTTTCAACAGTAGCCTCCGCTGCAGGTTCCATTGCCAAACATACATTTTAACTGTGTAAATACAACATAAAGTGATTCTATTTTAATCGTTATAAAGATAACATGTCATTTCCCTCACCTCTCAATGGGGAGTAACTAACTGTTCAAACACGCACACACAAACACACACACTGGCTCAAACACACACACACACTGGCATGCAGGCACAAAGGCACATACACACACTAGGTAGACCAATCAGTCTCTTCCGACAGTGCCATTTAGGAGGAGTCAGGTGTGTGGCGACCCGGTGACCCTGTTCAGCAGACGAGACTCAGCTCTGTGATATACAGGCATCATTAGCTCATCATCAGAGATCACATACTCACTCTCATGAACACAGCCATTCAGATCACACACACAATCCCACAAACACAGACATTCAGATCACACACACAATCCCACAAACACAGACATTCAGATCACACACACAATCCCACAAACACAGACATTCAGATCACACACACAATCCCACAAACACAGACATTCAGATCACACACACAATCCCACAAACACAGACATTCAGATCACACACACAATCCCACAAACACAGACATTCAGATCACACACACAATCCCACAAACACAGACATTCAGATCACACACACAATCCCACAAACACAGACATTCAGATCACTCACACAATCCCACAAACACAGACATTCAGATCACACACACAATCCCACAAACACAGACATTCAGATCACTCACACAATCCCACAAACACAGACATTCAGATCACTCACACAATCCCACAAACAAAGACATTCAGATCACACACACAATCCCGCAAACACAGACATTCAGATCACTCACACAATCCCACAAACACAGACATTCAGATCACACACACAATCCCACAAACACAGACATTCAGATCACTCACACAATCCCACAAACACAGACATTCAGATCACACACACACACACATACAGTGAATTCGGAAAGTGTTCAGACCCCTTGACTTTTTGGACACTTTGTAACATTACAGCCTTATTCTAAAATGTATTAAATAAAACAATTCCCTTATCAATCTACACACAACAACCCATTTTTTTGCAAATGTATTACAAATAAAAACAGACATACCTTATTTACATAAGTATTCAGACCCTTTGCTATGAGACTTGAATTGATCATCCTTGAGATGTTTCTACAACTTCATTGGAGTCCACCTGTGGTAAATGGCACCTAAAGACTCTCAGACCATGAGAAACAAGATTCTCTGGTCTGATGAAACCAAGATAGAACTGAATGCCAAGCATCACGTCTGGAGGGAACCTGGCACCATCCCTACGGTGAAGCATGGCGGTGGCAGCATCATGCTGTGGGGATGTTTTTCAGCTGCAAGGACTGGGAGACTAGTCAGGATTGAGGGAAAGATGAACGGAGCAAAGTACAGAGAAATCCTTGATGAAAACCTGCTCCAGAGCGCTCAGGACCTCAGACTGGGTCGAAGGTTAACCTTCTGACAGGACAACAATCCCAGTGGCCCAGCCAGAGCCTGGACTTGAACCCGATCGAGCATCTCTGGAGAGACCTGAAAATAGCTGTGCAGTGACGCTCCCCCTCCAACCTGACAGAGGTTGAGAGGATCTGCAGAGAAGAATGGGAGAAACTCCCCAAATACATATGTCTCAAGCTTGTAGTGTCATACCCCAGAAGACTCAAGGCTGTAATCGCTGCCGAAGGTGCTACAACAAAGTACTGAATAAAGGGTCTGAATATTTATGTAAATGTGATATTTCTGTTTTTTAAAACTTGTTTTTGCTTTGTCATAATGGGATATTGTGTGTAGATTGATAAGGGAAAAAACAATGTAATCCTTTTTAGAATAAGGCTGTAACAAAATGTGGAAATAGTCAAGGGGTCTGAATACTTTCTGAACGCACTGTACGTGTAATTCTCTGGCTGCAAGCGAGGGAGAGAGAAAGAGAGAGAGAATGTGACTCAGTCATCTCCCGGCTGAGGCTCACAGTCTCCTTACATCCTTTCAAGTACCAGGACAAAGTTGTCTGATGGGGAGGGAGGGAGGGTGAGCATATGTTGGTTTGTTCAAAGTGTTAGAGAGAATGTGGCTGGGTTTGAGTGAACTATTTAGCTTTTGGTTTAGTGGCTGCTATAACTAGTATGTATTTCTTCAACTGATAATGATGTGCATGGGTGTGTGTGTGACTGCGAGCATGTGTTGTTGCATGTGTGTGTGAGTACAAACTGTTGCCTATACAGTGTGTGCCAATAACCTGTATAAAACATGTCTATAAAGATGTATGACAGTGGTGGTATGATATTCACACACTAAGATGCCCTGAGAGCAGCTACTTCAGACTACAGTCCAGGGACTAATCATTAGGTCACACACTGATAATGGAGATCATAGCAAGAGTATATTCATCCACATTTAAATTCATTAATAAAACAAGACACCAACAGATCACTGACTGAACGGATGAGCGGACTGATACTGGATGCATGATGCACTATCCACTGACAAGACTGAGCAAGGCAGCGACCCAAGCAGCACCCCATTCCCTATATAGGGAACAATAAATAATACATAATACACAATAATAATAATAATACATAGTACATCATACTAATACTAATCATACTAATAATACTAATATAAAATAATACATAATAATAATAATAATAATAATACATCATACTAATAATACTAATATAAAATAATACATAATAATAATAAGAAGAAGAAGAATACATCATACTAATAATATTAATATAAAATAATATAAAATAAGAATAAGAATTCATAATTATAATAATAATAACACATACATAATGCATCATACTAATAATACTAATATAAAATAATACATAATAATAATAAAAGCCATATGACAACAGCACACTAAGTGTTTAATTCATACTCTAAAATAGTATTGCACTGCATGTGGGAGGGACATGGTTGAGTCTACCTCGCTGGCTGTGTGGCGGAGAGGAAAGTAGCTGTCTCCCAGGGATAGTAAAGGAGCTGTCTCCCTGGGAGAGGAAATGAGCCTACTAGCAGTACGGCTTCGCCACAGCGTGTGGTGGCAGTTCAGTCAGATTGCTCTGGACTCGTGAAGCAATCGTTTGTATTGCGTTTTGTTGCAAGACTGCCTGCCAACAGGTCAGTCAGTAAAGAATAACCTTATATTCAGACACAAAGCAGAATGTTTTCATTTCAGCTACTTGGCAGAGGCAAGCTGACTTTAATCAAGGCCTTGAGTGGAGATAATTAAGGATCTGGGCTCCATTGAAACGTCAACACATCAGGAAAGGCACTAGGAGACTGATATAAGTCTGTACAATATCTGGGTTTCAGAAGTAGTGGGTATCTGGCATAAGGGTACCTGGCATCCCCCAAATAGAAATCAGCTTGTGCATCAAATGGACACGTGCTTAAAGACACGTTTGAAATGCTCTGTGGATAGCATTCATTAGAATTGTATTTCTACCTGCATTCACTTCCTCATTCCTCTTGAATACCTCTTCTATGTCGTGTTCACGCTTCGTTCAGGGTCATCTTTGTTCTGTACCCAGTGGACTCCTAAAGTGTTAGACTCACACATCTATTATATTTGGCTCTCTCCAGGGGGCAATCTTCTCAGGCTGCTGTTGTGTAATGCTAATCTTTGTGAATGTACAGACTGTACTATTGTGTAATGCTAATCTTAAGGTACAGACTAAACTCTCTCTTCTTCTTCCTGCATGGTAGGTGGCTGCTCCTGGCTGCTCCTGACTGCTCCTGGCTGCTCCTGGCTGCTCCTGACTGCTCCTGAATGCTCTTGACTGCTCCTGGCTGCTCCTGGCAGCTCCGGGCTGCTCCTGACTGCTCCTGGCTGCTCCTGGCTGCTCCTGGCTGCTCCTGGCTGTACCGGGCTGCTCCGGGTTGCTCCTGACTGCTCCTGGCTACTCCTGTCTGCTCCTGGCTGCTCCTGACTGCTCTTGGCTGCTCTTGACTGCTCCTGTCTGCTCCGGGCTGCTCCGGGCTGCTCCTGACTGCTCTTGGCTGCTCCTGGCTGCTCCTGACTGCTCCTGGCTGCTCCTGGTTGCTCCTGGCTGCTCCTGACTGCTCCTGACTGCTCCTGGCTGCTCTTGGCTGCTCCTGGCTGCTCCTGGCTGCTCCTGGCTGCTCCTGGCTGCTCCTGGCTGCTCCGGGCTGCTCCTGACTGCTCCTGGTTGCTCCTGGTTGCTCCTGACTGCTCCTGACTGCTCCTGGCTGCTCCTGACTGCTCCTGGCTGCTCCTGGTTGCTCCTGGCTACTCCTGTCTGCTCCTGGCTGGTCCTGGCTGCTCTTGACTGCTCCTGTCTGCTCCTGACTGCTCCTGGCTGCTCCTGGCTGCTCCTGGCTACTCCTGACTGCTCTTGGCTGCTCCTGGCTGCTCCTGGCTACTCCTGGCTGCTCCGGGCTGCTCCTGGCTGCTCCGGGCTGCTCCTGACTGCTCTTGGCTGCTCCTGGCTGCTCCTGACTGCTCCTGACTGCTCCTGGTTGCTCCTGGCTACTCCGGGCTGCTCCTGGCTGCTCCTGGCTGCTCCTGACTGCTCTTGGCTGCTCCTGACTGCTCCGGGCTGCTCCTGGCTACTCCAGGCTGCTCTTGGCTGCTCCTGCTGTAGCTTCCAGTAAACCAATGAGACTGCTGCATGTCCCTTCATCTGAAGGAGTTCTTGACAAATTCGCTGGTCCTTTGAAGACATATTTCACCAGATATTTACAGGCACTATGAAGCAATCCAACAGTTTTTTATTAACGGTATCTGTGGCATAAAATGTATCACGAGATGCACATCCATTCTCCATTTGAACTCACTGTCAGGGGTTGCGATTTAGTCAAGCAAGCAGGGATAAGAAGTTTTAATGCTGGCTGCCGCTCTGCTCTGTGCTGCTGTTGATGTTGTTATCTGCCTGCCTGCCTGTCTGCCTGCCTGCCTGCCTGCCTGCCTGCCTGTCTGTCTGTCTGTCTGTCTGTCTGTCTGTCTGTCTGTCTGTCTGTCTAAAGCAGAAAAAGCAAGTCACTTTGAACGCTACAGGCCCTCCCTGTCCATTGCAGTGGGGTCAGGAAAAAATCAATTTGCATTTTAACGCAGGGGCCTGTGTGTGTGTGTGTGTGTGTGTGTGTGTGTGTGTGTGTGTGTGTGTGTGTGTTCCTTCTGCACCACGCCAGGTCAGGGCTCACTGAAGGGAGTACTCTCTCATGGCTTCTGACATCCTCTTAATGGAGAGACATGGTTGCCACGACAGCCTGCTGACTGACAGACCTGAATTACTGTCCTGTCCAGAGTGCACACTATTCCCTTTATAGTGCACTACATTTTACCAGGGCCTATAAGGAGTAGGGTGACATTCAGGATGCATCCCCAGTCACACACGTCTGTGTGCACAAATTTGCTTACTTCCCTGTTAGTGATCATTTCTCCTTTGCCAAGATAATCCATCCACCTGAGAGGTGTGGCATATCAAGAAGCTGACTAAACAGCATGATCATTACATAGGGGCACCTTGTGCTGGGACCAATAAAAGGCAGCTCTAACACAATGACACAGATGTCTCAAGTTTTGAGGGACCGTGCAATTGGCATGCTGACTGCAGAAATGTCCACCAGAGCTGTTGCCAAAGAAATTAACGTTCCTTTCTTTAATGACCCTGAGGCCCATTGTCCTGCCATTCATCAGTCGCCATCACCTCATGTTGGAACGAATTGCAAAAATCGCTGAAGTTGGAGACTTTTATCTCCCTCACCAACTTCAAACATCAGCTATCTGAGCAGCTAACCGATCGCTGCAGCTGTACATAGTCTATTGGTAAATAGCCCACCCATTTTCACCTACCTCATCTCCATACTGTTTTTATTTATTTACTTTTCTGCTCTTTTGCACACCAATATCTCTACCTGTACATGACCATCTGATCATTTATCACTCCAGTGTTAATCTGCAAAATTGTAATTATTCGCGTACCTCCTCATGCCTTTTGCACACATTGTATATAGACTCCCCCCTTTGTTTTCTACTGTGTTATTGACTTGTTAATTGTTTATTCCATGTGTAACTCTGTGTTGTCTGCTCACACTGCTATGCTTTATCTTGGCCAGGTCGCAGTTGCAAATGAGAACTTGTTCTCAACTAGCCTACCTGGTTAAATAAAGGTGAAATAAAAAAATAAATAAAAAATGTTTCATCATGATAGTGCATGGCCCCATGTCGCAAGGATCTGTACATAATTCCTGGAAGCTGAAAATGTCCCAGTTCTTATATAGCCTGTGTTTTCACCAGAAATGTCACCCATTGAGCGTGTTTGGGATGCTCTGGATTGACGTGTATGGCAGTGTGTTACAGTTCCCGCCAATATCCAGCAACTTCGCACAGCCATTGAAGAGGAGTGGGACAACATTCCACAGGCCACAATCCACAGCTTGATCAACTATATAATAAGGAGAAGTGTCACACTGCGTGAGGAAAATAGTGGTCACACCAGATACTGAGTGGTTTTCTGATCCAAGCCCCTACTTCAAAAATATATATATTTATGACCAACAGATGCATATCTGTATTCCCAGTCATGTGAAATCCATAGATTAGGGCCTAAAGAATTTATTTAAATTGACTGACTTTCTTATATGAACTGTAACTCAGTAAAATCCTTGAAATTGCTGCATGTCGCATTTAAATATTTGTTTGATTATAGTTTGAAGTAAAATAGTCTGAAGAAAATGTTTCAGATGACCTTCAACAAGACGGAGGCTCGCTGTATGCTTCAGTGACTCCAACAGTTCTGTTCCACTAAAAAGGCTCAAGTCTAGCTGCTCCGGACGGTTCCCCCTTCCGGGCCGGGCCTGAGATTGTAAATGGATGATAGCTGCCATTTGTGAAGGTTACACACAATGTTCCCTGAATAATGATACTGCCACCAGCTACAGTACAGCCAGGTAGTTTGATGCTCCCTCAGAGGCACAATGTCCAACCACAAACACCTTGAATTTAAAAATCAAACACTGCAGTGCCAAAAGGATTCATTATTAAGAGTTGGCTACAATGAAATATGTCTTCTAAACAACTTTAATTGTATTGTCCTAGATCAACTTAGAATGTATTTGAAAGAATGCACACAAACCATGGTAATATACTATGAGCATGGTCTCTTTTCCTAAAATGACAAATGCTTGCAAATAATGACTTCAATTAGGCTACCATATCCACAATTAAACCTACCAGACTTACTTTCATCTGAACGGTCACCTTTTAAATGTCCACTTTGTCCTTAAGAGGCCCATTTGAAAAAAAGTTGAAGCCTCCTGGAAGGACATTTAAATGTCTCATCATTTACATTTGGGCAGAAGGCATTTATAAAAATGTTAAATGACGCTGTCCCCTGAACCAGACCTGGGACTGCTGATGGATCACCTGGAGCTCAGCAGGTGTGTGTTTGTGTGTGTGCATGTGTGTGTGTGTCTGTGTGTGTGTGTGTGTGTGTGTGTGTGTGTGTGTGTGTGTGTGTGTGTGTGTGTGTGTGTGTGTGTGTGTGTGTGTGTGTGTGTGTGTGTGTGTGTGCATGTGAGTGTGCTTGTGTGTGCTCACCCAGGAGTGTTGGGGGGATCCTGGTCTGGACATGAAGCTTTGATTAATGTCTTTTCCACCACAGCCAGTTAAGAGATGTACTACCTGCCATGTTGAGAGCCCATTGTTTAATCCAACAGACGCATCATTTGCACAGCGATGTAGGTTAACGACAGAAAGATAACCATTAAAATATAAATTAATCACTACTACATTTATCTCCTCGTTCATTCTTTGTGCCTCTCCCGGTAGACAAACACTACACCCAGAGGTGCGCACAGACACACATGCACACACACACACGTTAAACAGGAGTCTGTCTCTAGCTCTGACAATTTTGGGACTTCCACCTTGGTTTCCTGCTCTGTGAGATTTGCCCATTTTATCTTGGCTAAGGGATTCAGCTGGCCTCTGGGTGCATGTTTAGATTGAGCTGCCACCTGGGTGCATGTTTAGATAGAGCTGCCTTCTGGCTGCATGTTTAGATAGAGCTGCCTTCAGCTGCTTTCTGGGTGCATGTTTAGATTGAGCTGCCATCTGGGTGCATGTTTAGATAGAGCTGCCTTCAGCTGCTTTCTGGGTGCATGTTTAGATTGAGCTGCCATCTGGGTGCATGTTTAGATTGAACTGCCTTCTGGCTGCATGTTTAGATAGAGCTGCCTTCAGCTGCTTTCTGGGTGCATGTTTAGATTGAGCTGCCATCTGGGTGCATGTTTAGATTGAACTGCCTTCTGGCTGCATGTTTAGATAGAGCTGCCTTCAGCTGCTTTCTGGGTGAATGTTTAGATTGAGCTGGCTTCTGGGTCCATGTTTAGATTGAGCTGCCTTCTAGGTGCATGTTTATATTGAGCTATCTTCTGGGTGCATGCTTATATTGAGCTGGCTTCTGGTTGCATGTTTAGATTGAGCTGTCATCAGGATGCATGTTTAGATTGAGCTGGCTTCTGGGTGCATGTTTAGATTGAGCTGGCTTCTAGGTGCATGTTTATATTGAGCTGGCTTCTGGTTGCATGTTTAGATTGAGCTGTCATCAGGATGCATGTTTAGATTGAGCTGGCTTCTAGGTGCATGCTTATATTGAGCTGGCTTCTGGTTGCATGTTTAGATTGAGCTGTCATCAGGATGCATGTTTAGATTGAGCTGGCTTCTGGGTGCATGTTTAGATTGAGCTGTCATCAGGATGCATGTTTAGATTGAGCTGGCTTCTGGGTGCATGTTTAGATTGAGCTGGCTTCTAGGTGCATGTTTATATTGAGCTGGCTTCTGGGTGCATGTTTAGATTGAGCTGTCATCAGGGTGCATGTTTAGATTGAGCTGTCATCAGGGTGCATGTTTAGATTGACCTGTCATCAGGGTGCATGTTTAGATTGAGATGTCTTCTGGGTGCATGTTTAGATTGAGCTGGCCTCTTGGTGCATGTTTAGATTGAGATGTCTTCTGGGTGCATGTTTAGATTGAGATGTCTTCTGGGTGCATGTTTAGATTGAGATGTCTTCTGGGTGCATGTTTAGATTGAGATGTCTTCTGGGTGCATGTTTAGATTGAGATGTCTTCTGGGTGCATGTTTAGATTGAGCTGTCATCAGGGTGCATGTTTAGATTGAGCTGTCATCAGGGTGCATGTTTAGATTGAGATGTCTTCTGGGTGCATGTTTAGATTGAGATGTCTTCTGGGTGCATGTTTAGATTGAGCTGGCCTCTTGGTGCATGTTTAGATTGAGATGTCTTCTGGGTGCATGTTTAGATTGAGATGTCTTCTGGGTGCATGTTTAGATTGAGATGTCTTCTGGGTGCATGTTTAGATTGAGATATCTTCTGGGTGTATGTTTAGATTGAGATGTCTTCTGGGTACATGTTTAGGTTGAGATGTCTTCTGGGTGCATGTTTAGGTTGAGATGTCTTCTGGGTGCATGTTTAGATTGAGATGTCTTCTGGGTGCATGTTTAGATTGAGATGTCTTCTGGGTGCATGTTTAGATTGAGATGTCTTCTGGGTGCATGTTTAGGTTGAGATGTCTTCTGGGTGCATGTTTAGATTGAGATGTCTTCTGGGTGTATGTTTAGGTTGAGATATCTTCTGGGTGTATGTTTAGATTGAGATGTCTTCTGGGTGCATGTTTAGATTGAGATGTCTTCTGGGTACATGTTTAACTGTCCAGAGCAAATCCATTGTAGGTCCTCTGTAAAAGAATGACTCACTCAGAAGGAGAGAAAAAGAGCTGTGATTCTGTCACCCTCCTCCTCTGCTCCATCGCCAGCCAGGCCCCATCTATCTCCTGTGTTTCATTTGCCTGCTAATCAATTAAGGCCTGTGTGCACACACACAAGAACATACACACATACGCACAGAAGAGCACACATACACAGACACACACACGGTGCATGCTCACACACACACACAGTGCACGCAAGCACACACACACACTTCCCTTCGGCCAGCCGCATAAATGAGGCCAAAGGAATGAAAGCCACATTACAAATCAGGGCCTGTGAATAGATCTGACTAATGTATGACTAGACACTGGACAGGCGGCGTGGAGGTATTGCTTTTGTAATGAGCTTTGATTTTCTCCAGCCTCATCTATGTCAAACGAGTGTGTGCACAGAGGTTCGAATTGATTAGCAGGGCAAACGATGGACAAACAGCCCCGTTAGTTCCAATTGTGCCAGAAAAGTGTCTACTGCACTGTAAAACCTTTCCCTGTAAATTTACAGCATTATAATGGCACCACAGTTGACAACTTAATACTTTTGCTTTACAGCAGAGATGCTGTAAAATGTTTTACAGTACTATTTTCCTTACTGTAAAGACATATTACAGCATCCTTGCTGTACATTTACAGGGATACTGTAATGTTTTACAGTAAGGAATACAGTACTGTAAGTAAAATGACAGTATTAAGCTGTCAACTCTGGTGCCAGGATAATGCTGTAAATTCACAGTGAAATTTTACCTGAAATCTAAACGTAAGAAAAACAATAGATTTGTACATAAAATGTATTTATTCAAAGTGGTAACAACATTAACAACAGAATTGAAGCAGCAGAAGTAACAAAAGTGAACATGTACAGTACACTACATGCTCGTAAAAATTGAATATGGAGTTGGTCCCCCCTTTGCTGCTATAACAGTCTCCACTCTTCTGGGAAGGCTTTCCACTAGAAGTTGGAACATTGCTGCGAGGACTTGCTTCCATTCAGCCACAAGCGCATCAGTGAGGTCGGGCACTGAAGTTGGCCGAGTATGCCTGGCTCGCAGTCGGCATTCCAATTCATACCAAAGGTGTTCCATGGGGTTGAGGTCAGGACTCTTTGCAAATCAGTGAAGTTCTCCCACACCGATATCGACAAACCATTTCTGTATGGACTTTGCTTTGTGCACAGGGGCAATGTCATGCTAAAAAAGGAAAGGGCCTTCCACAAACTGATGCCACTATGTTGGATGCACAGAATCGTCTAGAACGTCATTGTATGGAGTAGCGTTAAGGTTTTCCTTCACTGGAACTAAGGGGCCTAGCCCAAACCATGAAAAATAGCCCCAGACCATTATTCCTCCTCTACCAATTTTACAGTTGTCACTATGCATTCAGACAGGTAGAGTCCTCCTGGCATCCGCCAAACCCAGATTAATCCGTCGGACTGCCAGATGGTAAAGCATGATTAATTTGGGGCTCCCAAGTGGTGCTGCGGTCTAAGGCACTGCATCTCAGTGCAAGAGGCATCACTACAGTCCCTGGTTTGAATCACATCCTGCTGTGATTGTGAGTCCCATAGGGCGGCGCACAATTGGCCCAGCGTCGCCAGGGTAGGCCGTCATTGTAAATAAGAATTTGTTCTTAATTGGCTTGCCTAGTTAAACAAAAAAACGAAACAAAAAAATCATTGCTCCAGAGAACGCGTTTCCACTGCTCCAGAGTCCAATGATGGCAAGCTTTACATCACTCCAGCTGACGCTGGCATTGTGCATGGTGATCTTAGGCTTGTATGCAGCTGCTCGTCCATGGAAACATATTTCATAAAACTGTCAACGAACAGTTATTATGCTGACGTGGCTTCTAGACACAGTTTGGGACTCTGTAGTGAGTGTTGCAACCGAAGATAGACTATTTTTACACGCTACGCGCTTCAGCGCTTTGTGAGCTTGTGTGGCCTACCACTTCGCGTCTGAGCCGTTGTTCCTCCTAGACCTTTCCACTTCACAATAACAGCACTTACAGCTGACCGGGGCAGCTCAAGTAGGGCAGAAATTTGACAACGTGACTTGTTGCAAAGGTGGTATGTCGAAAGTTACTGAGCTATATTTTTCATCATTTTACCCATAATGCAGTGCAATCTACAGCATGAATGCTGTAAGACACATTTATGGTATTATACTGTGCATCGTACAGTGTTTTACTGTTGAAATGACAGAAAAGTCTTAGTGTACTTTGTATCATTCACAACCACATGTCATTATTGTCTTATCGTTCACTTAGACACTTTTGGGGACACAATTTGAACTCCATTTGATAAAGCATCCTGCTCAGACGACAAAAACGTCAAGGCTGTTCCTTTCGGGGGACAATCAGGATCACATGACAACAAGAATGAGGGAAAAATGGTCTTTAAAAATCTACAATTTGGTATGGGATTTTAGAAGTCAGCAGAATGTCAAGACACAATCAACCAACCAACTTCAGTTAACTTGATCACGTCAAGGCTGTGTGGCTGTTATAACATCCTTCATTCTTGTCTAGGGCAGTGTCTCCTGTTGTAACATCCTTCCTTCCTGTCTAGGGTAGTGTCTCCTGTCATAACATCCTTCCTTCCTGTCTAGGGCAGTGTCTCCTGTTGTAACATCCTTCCTTCCTGTCTAGGGTAGTGTCTCCTGTTGTAACATCCTTCCTGTCTAGGGTAGTGTCTCCTGTTGTAACATCCTTCCTTCCTGTCTAGGGCAGTGTCTCCTGTTGTAACATCCTTCCTTCCTGTCTAGGGCAGTGTCTCCTGTTGTAACATCCTTCCTTCCTGTCTAGGGCAGTGTCTCCTGTTGTAACATCCTTCCTTCCTGTCTAGGGCAGTGTCTCCTGTTGTAACATCCTTCCTTCCTGTCTAGGGTAGTGTTTCCTGTTGTAACATCCTTCCTTCCTGTCTAGGGCAGTGTCTCCTGTTGTAACATCCTTCCTTCCTGTCTAGGGTAGTGTCTCCTGTTGTAACATCCTTCCTTCCTGTCTAGGGTAGTGTCTCCTGTTGTAACATCCTTCCTGTCTAGGGTAGTGTCTCCTGTTGTAACATCCTTTCTGTCTAGGGCAGTGTCTCCTGTCATAACATCCTTCCTGTCTAGGGTAGTGTCTCCTGTTGTAACATCCTTCCTGTCTAGGGCAGTGTCTCCTGTCGTAACATCCTTCCTGTCTAGGGCAGTGTCTCCTGTTGTAACATCCTTCCTGTCTAGGGTAGTGTCTCCTGTTGTAACATCCTTCCTGTCTAGGGCAGTGTCTCCTGTCATAACATCCTTCCTGTCTAGGGTAGTGTCTCCTGTTGTAACATCCTTTCTGTCTAGGGCAGTGTCTCCTGTCATAACATCCTTCCTGTCTAGGGTAGTGTCTCCTGTTGTAACATCCTTCCTGTCTAGGGCAGTGTCTCCTGTCATAACATCCTTCCTGTCTAGGGTAGTGTCTCCTGTTGTAACATCCTTTCTGTCTAGGGCAGTGTCTCCTGTTGTAACATCCTTCCTGTCTAGGGTAGTGTCTCCTGTTGTAACATCCTTTCTGTCTAGGGCAGTGTCTCCTGTTGTAACATCCTTCCTGTCTAGGGTAGTGTCTCCTGTTGTAACATCCTTCCTGTCTAGGGCAGTGTCTCCTGTTGTAACATCCTTCCTGTCTAGGGCAGTGTCTCCTGTCATAACATCCTTCCTGTCTAGGGCAGTGTCTCCTGTTGTAACATCCTTCCTGTCTAGGGCAGTGTCTCCTGTTGTAACATCCTTTCTGTCTAGGGTAGTGTCTCCTGTTGTAACATCCTTCCTGTCTAGGGTAGTGTCTCCTGTTGTAACATCCTTTCTGTCTAGGGCAGTGTCTCCTGTCATAACATCCTTCCTGTCTAGGGTAGTGTCTCCTGTTGTAACATCCTTCCTGTCTAGGGTAGTGTCTCCTGTTGTAACATCCTTCCTGTCTAGGGCAGTGTCTCCTGTCATAACATCCTTCCTGTCTAGGGTAGTGTCTCCTGTTGTAACATCCTTTCTGTCTAGGGCAGTGTCTCCTGTTATAACATCCTTCCTGTCTAGGGTAGTGTCTCCTGTTATAACATCCTTCCTGTCTAGGGTAGTGTCTCCTGTTGTAACATCCTTTCTGTCTAGGGCAGTGTCTCCTGTTGTAACATCCTTCCTGTCTAGGGTAGTGTCTCCTGTCATAACATCCTTCCTGTCTAGGGTAGTGTCTCCTGTTTTAACATCCTTCCTGTCTAGGGTAGTGTCTCCTGTTGTAACATCCTTGCTTCCTGTCTAGGGTAGTGTCTCCTGTTGTAACATCCTTCCTGTCTAGGGTAGTGTCTCCTGTTGTAACATCCTTGCTTCCTGTCTAGGGCAGTGTCTCCTGTTGTAACATCCTTGCTTCCTGTCTAGGGTAGTGTCTCCTGTTGTAACATCCTTCCTGTCTAGGGTAGTGTCTCCTGTTGTAACATCGTTTCTGTCTAGGGCAGTGTCTCCTGTCATAACATCCTTCCTGTCTAGGGTAGTGTCTCCTGTTGTAACATCCTTCCTGTCTAGGGCAGTGTCTCCTGTCATAACATCCTTCCTTCCTGTCTAGGGCAGTGTCTCCTGTTGTAACATCCTTTCTGTCTAGGGCAGTGTCTCCTGTCATAACATCCTTCCTGTCTAGGGTAGTGTCTCCTGTTGTAACATCCTTTCTGTCTAGGGCAGTGTCTCCTGTCATAACATCCTTCCTGTCTAGGGTAGTGTCTCCTGTTGTAACATCCTTCCTGTCTAGGGCAGTGTCTCCTGTCATAACATCCTTCCTTCCTGTCTAGGGTAGTGTCTCCTGTTGTAACATCCTTCCTTCCTGTCTAGGGTAGTGTCTCCTGTTGTAACATCCTTCCTTCCTGTCTAGGGCAGTGTCTCCTGTTGTAACATCCTTCCTTCCTGTCTAGGGCAGTGTCTCCTGTTGTAACATCCTTCCTTCCTGTCTAGGGCAGTGTCTCCTGTTGTATAATCCTTCCTTCCTGTCTAGGGCAGTGTCTCCTGTTGTAACATCCTTCCTTCCTGTCTAGGGCAGTGTCTCCTGTTGTAACATCCTTCCTTCCTGTCTAGGGCAGTGTCTCCTGTTGTAACATCCTTCCTTCCTGTCTAGGGCAGTGTCTCCTGTTGTAACATCCTTCCTTCCTGTCTAGGGCAGTGTCTCCTGTTGTAACATCCTTCCTTCCTGTCTAGGGCAGTGTCTCCTGTTGTAACATCCTTCCTTCCTGTCTAGGGCAGTGTCTCCTGTTGTAACATCCTTCCTTCCTGTCTAGGGCAGTGTCTCCTGTTGTAACATCCTTCCTTCCTGTCTAGGGCAGTGTCTCCTGTTGTAACATCCTTCCTTCCTGTCTAGGGTAGTGTCTCCTGTTGTAACATCCTTTCTGTCTAGGGCAGTGTCTCCTGTTGTAACATCCTTCCTGTCTAGGGTAGTGTCTCCTGTTGTAACATCCTTTCTGTCTAGGGCAGTGTCTCCTGTTGTAACATCCTTCCTTCCTGTCTAGGGTAGTGTCTCCTGTTGTAACATCCTTTCTGTCTAGGGCAGTGTCTCCTGTCATAACATCCTTCCTGTCTAGGGTAGTGTCTCCTGTTGTAACATCCTTCCTGTCTAGGGCAGTGTCTCCTGTCATAACATCCTTCCTTCCTGTCTAGGGCAGTGTCTCCTGTTGTAACATCCTTCCTTCCTGTCTAGGGCAGTGTCTCCTGTTGTAACATCCTTCCTTCCTGTCTAGGGCAGTGTCTCCTGTTGTAACATCCTTCCTTCCTGTCTAGGGTAGTGTCTCCTGTTGTAACATCCTTCCTTCCTGTCTAGGGCAGTGTCTCCTGTTGTAACATCCTTCCTTCCTGTCTAGGGCAGTGTCTCCTGTTGTAACATACTTCCTTCCTGTCTAGGGTAGTGTCTCCTGTTGTAACATCCTTCCTTCCTGTCTAGGGTAGTGTCTCCTGTTGTAACATCCTTCCTGTCTAGGGTAGTGTCTCCTGTTGTAACATCCTTTCTGTCTAGGGCAGTGTCTCCTGTCATAACATCCTTCCTGTCTAGGGTAGTGTCTCCTGTTGTAACATCCTTCCTGTCTAGGGCAGTGTCTCCTGTCATAACATCCTTCCTTCCTGTCTAGGGCAGTGTCTCCTGTTGTAACATCCTTCCTTCCTGTCTAGGGCAGTGTCTCCTGTTGTAACATCCTTCCTTCCTGTCTAGGGTAGTGTCTCCTGTTGTAACATCCTTCCTTCCTGTCTAGGGTAGTGTCTCCTGTTGTAACATCCTTCCTGTCTAGGGTAGTGTCTCCTGTTGTAACATCCTTTCTGTCTAGGGCAGTGTCTCCTGTCATAACATCCTTCCTGTCTAGGGTAGTGTCTCCTGTTGTAACATCCTTCCTGTCTAGGGCAGTGTCTCCTGTCATAACATCCTTCCTGTCTAGGGTAGTGTCTCCTGTTGTAACATCCTTCCTGTCTAGGGTAGTGTCTCCTGTTGTAACATCCTTCCTGTCTAGGGCAGTGTCTCCTGTCATAACATCCTTCCTGTCTAGGGTAGTGTCTCCTGTTGTAACATCCTTCCTGTCTAGGGCAGTGTCTCCTGTTGTAACATCCTTCCTGTCTAGGTCAGTGTCTCCTGTTGTAACATCCTTCCTGTCTAGGGCAGTGTCTTCTGTCATAACATCCTTCCTGTCTAGGTCAGTGTCTCCTGTCATAACATCCTTCCTGTCTAGGGTAGTGTCTCCTGTCATAACATCCTTCCTGTCTAGGTCAGTGTCTCCTGTCATAACATCCTTCCTGTCTAGGGTAGTGTCTCCTGTTGTAACATCCTTCCTGTCTAGGGTAGTGTCTCCTGTCATAACATCCTTCCTGTCTAGGTCAGTGTCTCCTGTCATAACATCCTTCCTGTCTAGGGCAGTGTCTGCTGTCATAACATCCTTCCTGTCTAGGGTAGTGTCTCCTGTTGTAACATCCTTCCTTCCTGTCTAAGGCAGTGTCTCCTGTCATAACATCCTTCCTTCCTGTGTAAGGCAGTGTCTCCTGTTATAACATCCTTCCTTCCTGTTTAGGGCGTCTCCTGTCGTAACATACTTCCTTCCTGTCTAGGGTAGTGTCTCCTGTCATAACATCCTTCCTTCCTGTGTAAGGCAGTGTCTCCTGTTATAACATCCTTCCTTCCTGTTTAGGGCGTCTCCTGTCGTAACATACTTCCTTCCTGTCTAGGGTAGTGTCTCCTGTCATAACATCCTTCCTTCCTGTCTAGGGCAGTGTCTCCTGTTATAACATCTTTCCTTCCAGTGTAGGGTGTCTCCTATCATAGCATCCTTCTTTCCTGTCTAGTGCAGTGTCTCCTGCTGAACAAACTGTAAGTCTACCTAGAATTTGTAATCAAGTTGCTTCAGTTTTTGATTCAATACCCCATGCATGTCCAACCCAACATAGGATCCACAGTTCAATAAAATCCAGTATCATTTAACATAGTTAAATATTTATGCATTTTACTTATAAAGGTATGTCATTTTAGTTTATGGTTTTGGTCTACAGTTATGTCACATTAGCTGACATATGTTACATTACTGTTTGAACTTACCTACTAGGTTTGATTGAATGGTCCCAGGAGGTATCTGGAATGGGTTTTTTTATCTAGAGATTATTAACCTCTTATGGACAGACAACATAACATAAATGGTATTGTAACATCTGATGCAACTACATGATATTTTAGTTATGGGTTTCTGAGATTAGGAGAGGAGTAAAGGAGGTATTTTGGTTTATTAACAAACAAAATGCTAGTGCCTGGCTGCATGTAGGAGAGTGACTGGTTTAAAGCATCATCTTGCCTCAAGTCTTTCTTCGTTTCCTCTAGTAGTCTGTGGTTGAACGCTTCACGTCGACTGACTTTTCAGTTTGGATAGTGATTTCACGCTTTACCTACACCTACCCAAATGCACCTTTGAGGATTCTGCCGTCTGTAATCGGGCCCTTAATTAACTGGTGTCCGATATCCGCTGAATCTCTCTTCTCTTTTCCGAACTGCACCGCACGCACCCACCTGCTTAGCCTTTTTGTGAGTGCTCGTTTGATCATTAAGATCAGGGATTTACCATTTGACTTTCACACTTCAATCGTATTAGGACGTTTAAAGGGGGATGGGGGCGTGTAGAGACTGACAATGCACTGAAGAATGAGGAGTCATTTCCACAGTCATTACCGTGGGTTCACGGTTTAATTCCTGCAAATCAAACAGAGTGGGGGACCACATTGGGGTAGTAGACTATATTGAGAAATGTGTATCCTAGGCCCCCAAACCCTTCAAGGGAGCAGCACAAAAGGCAGGCAAAGCAGGCAGGCAGGCAGGCAGGCAATGTCCCACTGGCTATTTACACTACATGAACAAAAGTACCTGCTCGTCGAACATCTCATTCCAAAATCATTAATATGGAGTTGGTCCCCCCTTTGCTGCCATAAAAGCCTCCACTCTTCTAGATGTTGGAACATTGCTGCAGGGACTTGCTTCCGGTCAGCCACAAGAGCATTAGTGAGGTTGGGCACGAATGTTGGGCGATTAGGCCTGGCTTGCAGTCTGTGTTCCAATTCATCCCAAAGCTGTTCGATGGGGTTGAGGTCAGGACTCTGTGTAGGCCAGTCAAGCACAGAATTGTCTAGAATGTCATTGTATGCTGCAACATTAAGATTTCCCTTCACTGGAACTAAGGGGCCTAGCCCAAACCATGAAAAACAGCCCCAGACCATTATTCCTCCACCAAACTTTACAGTTGGCACTATGCATTGGGGGAAGAAGCGTTCTCCTGGCATTCGCCAAACCCAGATTTGTCCGTCGGACTGCCAGATGGTGAAGGGTGATTCATCACATCAGAGAACGCGTTTCCACTGCTCCAGTGTCCGTTGCCGGCGAGCTGTGCACCACTCCAGCCGATGCTTGGCATTGCACATGGTGAGCTTAGGCTTGTGTGCGGCTGTTCGGCCATGAAACCCATTTCATGAAGATCCTGAATACCAGTTCTTGTGTTGACGTTGCTTCCAGAGGCAGTTTGCAACTCGGTACTGAGTGTCGAATGTTATGCGTTAAGTGCTTCAGCACTCGGCGGCCCCGTTCTGTGAGCTTGTGTGGCCTACCGCCTCATGGCTGAGCCATTGTTGCTCCTAGACCTTTCACCTTCACAATAACAGCACTTACAGTTGACCAGGGAAGCTCTAGCAGGGCAGAAATTTGACGAACTGACTTGTTGGAAAGTTAGCATCCTATGACGGTGCCAGGTTTAAAGTCACTGAGCTCTTCAGTAAGGCCATTCTACTGCCAATGTTTGTCTATGGAGATTACATGGCTGTGTGCTCGATTTTATACACCTGTCATGAACAGTTGTGTCTAGTAGACAAATCCAATTTGTAGACAAATCCACTAATTTGAAGAGGTGTCCACATACTTTTGCATATACAGTATCAATCAAAAGTTTGGCCACACCTACACATTCTAGGGTTTTTCTCTATTTTTACTATTTTCCACATTGTGAAATAATAGTGAAGACATCACAACTATGAAATAACACATATGGAAACATGTAGCAACCAAAAAAAGTGTTTATATTTTATATTTGAGATTCTTCAAAGTAGACACCCTTTGCCTTGATGACAGCTTTGCACACTCTTGGCATTCTCTCAACCAGTTGTGTTGTGTGTTGTGACAAGGTAGGGTTGGTATACAGAAGATTGCAGCAAATTAATGCCTCACAGAGTTCAAGTAACAGACAAATCTCAACATCAACTGTTCAGAGGAGACTGCTTGAATCAGTACTTCATGCTTGAATTGCTGCAAAAAAACAACTACTAAAGGACACCAATAATAAGAAGAGACTTGATTGGCCCAAGAAACATGAGCAATGGACACTAGAATGGTGGAGTCCAAATGTGAGATTTTTGGTTCCAACCACCATGTCTTTGTGAGACGCAGAGTAGGTGAACGGATGATCTCCACATGTGTGGTTTCCACCGTGAAGCATGGAGGAGGAGGTGGTGTGGCGGTGACACTGTTAGTGATTTGTTTAGAATTCAATGCACACTTAACCAGCATGGCTACCAGAGCATTCTGCAGTGATACGCCATCCCATCTGGTTTGCGCTTAGTGGGACTATCATTTGTTTTTCAACAGGACAATGACCCAACCTACCTCCAGGCTGTGTAAGGGCTATTCGACCAAGAAGGAGAGTGATGGAGTGCTGCATCAGATGACATGTCCTTGGACCGCAGAGTGAAGGAAAAGCAGCCAAGAAGTGATCAGCAGACTGTTGGAAAAGCATTCTAGGTGAAGCTGGTTGAGAGAATGCCAAGTGTCCAAAGCTGTCAATCAAGGCAAAGGGTGACTACTTTGAAGAATCTCAACTATAAAATATATTTTGTTCAACACTTTTTTGGTTACTACATGATTCCATATGTGTTATTTCATCATGTTGATGTCTTCACTATTATTCCACAAATTAGAACATTCAAAAAAAGAAAGAAAACCCCTTGAATGAGCAGGTGTGTCCAAACGTTTGACTGGTACTGTGCATTTAGTGCATTTAGGCAAATGCCAGATATGGCCAACAATTCTGTGCTGTATTCCATGACTTAATCATAAGATTAGAACTTGAATGATTCAGACTGTTTTCCATAAGGAATATAAAGTAAGTATGTCAATTAGGCTCCCTCTTTATCTATATCCAGGCCTCTTATCAAGAGTTAGGCCTGTTTCCTTATCATGGACACACATTTCATTAGAAATCCATTCCAATTAATGATGATTTAATGAATTTACAGTTAGTCTGGCTCAAGTAGTAGGACAGATTTCCCTTTTCGGTAAAGCTAGAATGGGCTTTAGAAGGGGGACAGCACACTCAGTTGTTTCCAAACAAACAAACACACAAAAAAAGTTTTTCTTTATCACAGGATATGACATAAGATTTTAGAGAAATCTGATCAACAAAAACTGAAAAATAAATAAACAAAAACGAAATATAAATAAATAAACAAAAACTGATAAACAAAAACAAAAAAAGATGATGTTTGACAGGTGTGTTCAAGGCTATGGAAGTTCCATGGGGTTCAAAACCATGCACCACCACCTCATTGTAATGATTCATTTGAACTGACTAACAATGGATCTTAAAAACAAGTTATTTCTCTCTCTCTCTCCATTCAGTCCTGTTCATCTTGCTCTCTGTTTCCCCGTCCCCATGCTTTATTCTTTTTCCCTGATGCAGGCCGTGTCAATAAAAACACACTGCCATAAATCACCAAAGTCTGTACACTTAGATAACTCTCTCACCCAGGCCAGCTAGTCTTTTGACACACACAAGGTCATCTGGGTTGTATTCATTAGGCATAAACAAGAAAAAAAATGGCCCGAACGCTTAGGAACTGTCTGTCCAACAAGAAAGTTGTCCAATAAGAAATGCTCGTTTTCATTTTCCATAATGATTATGAGCCTGCTGAGCACTGGGCCTATGTTGCTGCTCTGCTCGCAGCTCAGGGGAGAGGCGGGATGAGGCAGGTAACCAAGGTGCAGAAAGGACATACACAGCACAGAAGCCAGAAGTTTTATGAGTCGGTCTACCTAGCTTCACCCTTCACACAGAGGGCTTCACAGTACAGTACATTAGCACCTGATGATTGATTGAGATGATGGACATAGCTCATGGTGAAATAATCTACATGGTGATTTTCAAAGGTTAACATATAGCCTACAAGGTATGGATGTTTAAGGACTAATTGCTCATGTGAGTAATACTCTTTACTCTGTGATATTTACTCTGTGATATGTAGTAACTGTGAGGCATTGGCCTGTGTCCAATATGGAACATAGCCAAATATCTTTCACAATGCTGTGTAGAAGAGAGGTGGTTAAATTATCATAGCACTCAGAACAATGGACAAACAGTCAAATTATTTCATTTATCATTTTCAGAGAAGAATTCTGTGAAACCTTGACTGCATTCTTCTGCTCTGTATTCTATTCTGACCAATTGAATCTGACCTGTTTTCCTCTCCCTCCATCTCTCTCTAGGGGATCCCTACATATCTCATTACCTGTATCATGGCCCTGAGAAATACCTCTGGAACTATAGCAGTCCCCAGACTAGTTGTCAAGATCATAGGCAGCAAACAGGTCAAGTATTTCATCACAGAAGAGACAGACAAGTGAGTTCAATCAGGTCGATCAAAGATCAAGCTGTGTTCTAAGAATATAAAATAATGGAATGGCATAAAATAGAATAGAATGGAATAGAATGACATACAATAGAATGGAATAGAATAGAAAAACATAGAATACTATACAATAGAATGAATACTTTACTTTTCATTCTTGTGAGAAACGAAAATCTCAAGTAAAGTAGCAGTAAAGTCTCAATGGTAATTCTGCTTCAAAACACTACATCTTACACGTGCTTATTACTGTGACTTAACTGGATCTCGATGCATGTCTCTTTAACTTTGCACAAGGGTGAACAAAGCAGCTATTCCTCTGGCCGTTGTGGATAATGTGATGAAGGAACCACCAGACAAACAGGACTCTATAGTGACCAGATCACACAGACAAGCTGAGGCTGAGGGGGGTGTGGGGTCAGCTCTTCAGGCTGAGCTCCACAAGGTAAACCCTGAACAGTAATATAGTGGTTATACTTATGTTATTAAGTTATGTTATTATTATTACTTATTATCATGTAGCTTAGAAAAATACATAATTGTACATTATTTAAAAAATGGTATCTACCCTCTTTTAAATGTCGAATAAAAAAAGAAAATATATAACAATAATACATAGTGAAAAAATGACATTGCATGAGTAGTATATTTCAAGATAGATAAACAAAGGTGACATAAACCCTATGGTTACGGGATTTCATTGATGTATATAGTACATTGTGCACAGTGAGCTGTATCTTTCTAGTGGAGAGCTCAAAACACTGAGTGTTGGGTTCACTTTACAGGCCTCAAACAGGCTGTGTATGACAGCTCCCTCTGGTGACCGTTCCCTGTCCTACATCCATGGGCCAGTATCCGAAAGGTTGCTGGATCGAATCACCGAGCTGACAAGGTAAAAATCTTTCATTCTGCCCCTGAGCAAGGCAGTTAAGCCACTGTTCCCCAGGCACCGAAGACGTGGATGTCGATTATGGCAGCCCACCGCACCTCTCTGATTCAGAAGGGTTGGGTTAAATGTGGAAGACACATTTCAATTGAATGCATTCAATTGTATAACTTACTGAGTATCCCCCTTTCCCCATATCCACACAGAGAGATCTACCAGAGGAAGAACAGGAAGACTGTCTCTCATTGGCCATCAGTGAGCAGCTGGCTGACTGGCAGGCTTCTTCACCCCTGAGGACCATTCAGGAGGAAGTGGTTGCAATTGACTCTGCCCTCAAAGGGACCATCAGCCAATCACAGATCACTCAGGCGTTTCTGAGACACGAGGTTCCACTGAAATTATCAGCTCCTCCTAACGTTCTGTGATGCTGACCATCCAGATCAGGTAGGGTTGAAATTAAACATCACAAAGGAGTTTATTTAGGGTCTTGTTTTTTATAGGAAATACTTGTGGTTCACCACTTCAAGTATTACTGCAACATGGCATTCAAGGTAGTGGCAAGCAGAAGGCCTACAGTAAAATAAGTTGAATGTTACAACATTTTACAGTTTATAGTTAATATTTAATTCACATCAGTGCAACTGTATGAGAGCCTGAGACTTTAGTATCTATTGCATGACATTGTTCTCTTACTTAATAAAATGTTTACATACCCTACATTACTCATCTCATATGTATATACTGTACTCTATACCATCTAATGCCTCTTGCTATCTTTATGTAATACATGTATCACTAGCCACTTTAAACTATGCCACTTTTATGTTTACATACCCTACATTACTCATCTCATATGTATATACTGTACTCGATACCATCTACTGCATCTTGCCTATGCCGTTCTGTACCATCACTCATTCATATATCTTTATGTACATATTCTTTATCCCTTTACACTTGTGTGTATAAGGTAGCAGTTGTGGAATTGTTAGGTTAGATTACTCGTTGGTTACTACTGCATTGCCGGAACTAGAAGCACAATCATTTTGCTACACTCGCATTAACATCTGCAAACCATGTGTATGTGACAAATAACATTTGATTTGATTTGATATTTTAGGTGCATTACAAAGACCTTCTACAATTCCTCAGTGGTATTGTGTTACCCAAAGAGCTACAAGATGACATTAAGGTTCTCTATTCTCTTCCATTCTCTTCTTTCTCAGCCCTTGCATCTCTATAGTTCTCTTCTGTAAATCTTGCTGAAAGTCCTCGTTGATATTTTTACAGGCAGTTTGGGCATGTGTCACACACATCAGAAGTCCCCAAGGGTTGCACTGAGCCCCCGCCAGCTTCTGTGTATCCCATGGAAACAGAAAGATGGCTCCAAAGGTTCCAGAGAATGGAGAGAGCCATGCACATATGTGACAGCCAGAACACCGGTACAGTTTTAAAAGTTGATAGGTCAAAATAATTCATAAGGGGCTGTTTTACCTGAAATATAGGGAACTATCGTAACATAACTTGCAGTACATGTACTAAATTCAAAACATTTTTTTTTTTTAACCACTGATATAATATAATTCTGATGATAAATATAGAATTTCTTATGAAAATAATTTGGGATATTATTTAATGTACAGTATTTTTTACCTTTATTTAACTAGGCAAGTCAGTTAAGAACAAATTCTTATTTTCAATGACGGCCTGTTCAGGGGCAGAATGACAGATTTGTACCTTGTCAGCTCAGGGATTTGAACTTGCAACCTTCCGGCTACTAGTCCAACGCTCTAACCACTAGGCTACCCTGCCGCCCCAGGAAACATTCATTTCAAAGAGATATCATCACTAATGAGCTACACAACAAGTATATGACAGAATTGGGAGTCTGTCTGCCATTTCAGGTTACATAGACCAGGACAAAGCCAGACGTCTGATTCAGAACTACAACCACATCTTCAACCTGAACCTGAGTCCCCTGAGGATCAGTGAGGTCACCTACTGTCATGGAGGGAGAAGACAGGGCAAAGTCCACCTGGACACAGCCCTACAGTACCTAATGGAACTGTGATGAAGGTGTTTGGTGAGGACTTGTAATACTGTATGTGTGGGGTGTGGTGTGTGTTGAAGACTGTAGGTTTTTGTCCGTAAGTAAATATTGGCATTATCTTTGTAGTAGCTACTATGTAATGTGAGTCTTGTTTAGAAAGCAACATTTGGGCAGAAAATAAAACATTTTTCTCTATACACTTTCACTCGAATACTTCCAGTTCATTACTGCATTAATAATTTAGTGCTCTAGCTGTGAATCACATCAGACTAGTCAATGCATCCAGTGCAAGGGCTTTGAAAGTAACTGAAGCCTCAACCCAATGCCCATCGGTACCAGATCAGTCCCAGGTCCAGTTGCGTATCGATCATTTAGACATTTAGTGGCCCTTTTGGGTACTTTGGATTATCACAGATGTCTGTAATTATCTCTGACTTATCACATGTAAAATATTTCACAAATAAAAATGTAATGATAATACTGTGAAACATTATCTTAAATTTAAATCTTTAACTTAGTTAATACCATTGGTGTTTAATATGAGGATGTAGGAATGTATTTTATGTTTTTGTTTTACAATGTTAATATGTTTTGATGTCAAACTGGTGGCAGTTGTGAAAAAAGTAAATAGTTGGAAGACTTGCAGAGGTAATGGAAAATAATTCCATTGTTGATTAGAAGCTTTTTTTTAAATGAATGAAAAATGAATTAGGCTATTTTCTGTTGAACCATATGGTCTATCTACTAGAATCTCATGGACAAAATGGACACAGGTATATAAAACATGTATACTTTTTATGAATACATTTTTTACAGTTATCCAAGTATAAATGACCAGAGTTACCACAGGTTGCCATATATTTTCTGTTAATTACCCAAATTACAGAAGATTCTGGTAACTTTGGTAAATTGCCGGTAGCTTTGCAACCCTATACGAGACTTTCTACTAATACTAGCTGAAAGATAGTGGCTGTGGTCGTAATGAAGACTGGACAGGTGTAGAAACATTTATTCTGCAGGCAATGTTATCAAGTTGTGTAATACGTTGCCTGTCTCTTTTTGCATCTCACCTGCATTTCCTCACCAAGGCCTCACAGTTCTTCATGTTGTCCATCAGATAGTTGTGGTAGCCACGGAACTTTATGCCGTTGTCTAGGAAACGCTGGACCATCTCATCCTGGTCATCAAGGTGTCCTTTGTCCACTCCGTGGAGCATCTCCAGGTGCTCCAACTCCAGTCTGCCCAAAGACTTTCTTCATTATTTATACAAAAACACATTTAGACTTTCTTTGTGAACAGTGCAATCAATTGCAAATGACTGTGTTCCAGTTTCATGAAAATAAATAATAGTGCAACGACAGCCCTTCCATAAGACTCCTATAGCCTACCTGCTCCTGTTCCTCCAGTATATCCTCAATGTCCCATATATATGAGTTCAGCCTACCCAACGCTCTCCGATGTGACCCATAATGGTCCTAACCAGGCGCATCCTGTTGGCCCAGGTACAGAGAGACTACGGCCAGGACAGCCATCCCAAGCAGGGTGGATATGATCAGTGAGCAGAGACAGACCCTCCTGCAACCCTGTCCACACCTAAATAGAAGAGGCTATTTCAGCCACTCATGGAGGACAAAGTTGATTTAAAAATATTTGTTTTGAAAAACCAATTTGTTTCAGCGTGTAGCCTTCATCTGGGTTTTACAGACAGAAGTGGGACATGCTGTAGAAAAAAAATTGGCTTTTCGTCAACACCTCCTATGGCTCTCCCCGAGTCAAGCTCCACAGCAGGTCAGGGGCTACCAGGACAGTCCGTATAGCCAGGACTAACAGCCACAGCATCAGTCTCACCAGATTCAGCACACACCACTGGGCCCACCGAAGCATTGTATCTGGATAGAATAGGTCTTAAGGGTGGTCAATATAGTGGCATCAAATACAATGATCCTATTGAATTATTCTGATTCTATGTGGAATTCTCTGTGCATCAATGTCAGTATAATTTGGAGTGAAAACCGAGAAAATGAAGAAGAAAATGAAGGTGTTATGAATAGTGTCTTATCTTTTGTCCACTCGCCTTGCTATCTTGAAATAAAACTGCCTGATGTTTTTGTTGTTGTGCTCTAGAATCCAGAGGTAATTTAGAACATCGGGTGACTGGTTCATTCTACTCCTATGTGTTCGTACCTTCGATTTCAGCACTATCTAGCATTGGTCAGCGGCACTTCCAGTTACAAGATGGGAAAATAACAATTTGCAAACTAAACAATTTGTATGGATTAACGCAAAGACATTTAAAACCTAGTCTAGCCGACTGCTTGAAATCATACTATCTTTCGGAGAAGGTGTATTGCTGTTAAGAATGTTAATAAACCACTCCCATGAAGCGATGGACAACAAGGATGTATTTGATTGTTTCATTTCTGTGAAACCGAAAGTAAAATATCGACTTGAGGAGATCAACTGAAAAACTGTTTGGTAAGCTTTATTCTACAACTACGTTAAGTATTCGTACCTGTTGTTTCTTGTTTTATATGTTGAAGAATGAGCCAGTGCTCGAGAGCCTAAAGTTGTCTGCCTAGTGACGACAGGTAGCTCAGTAAACGCCTGAGTTTTGAACTTCATTGAACATAACTACATTATTGTATTACAGTAGCCGTAAACGCCTGCGGTTTGAACATCATTGAACATAACTACATTGTTGTACTACAACAGATATTTATTGTTGAAGTATCCAGCAGCAAAGACAGATGATGGGGAAAGAGAACCAACATAGACCATTAACCATGAGCTATAGAGACGCCCTTCAAACACAATCTAACAAAGGTGAGCTTTCTTTTTTAATTGAGTTAGGGTACTGTATTTTGTAATATCAGTATATGACAACCCAACCTTTTTGCTTTGGGGAGGGTTGTGTGTTTTTTATTGGGCACAGGGAAGGGTAGTGTGTTTTCCCCCGATTTACATTCACTCTTTTGCAGATTTGACTATATAATGTCTCCATCCTAGCCAACTTTCCTTGTCTGCTAGCATGCGCCTCCACTATATCAAGGTGTTTTGGTATTTGCCTTATGCGCTATGGTTTTCCTGCTCTCTAACTTTTAATAAAAAAACTGGGTGGTTTGAGCCCTGAATGCTGATTGGCTGACAGCGGTGGTATATCAGACTGACAAAACATGTATTTTTACTGCTTAAATTACATTGGTAACTAGTTTATAATAGCAATAAGGCACCTCAGGGGTTTGTGGTATATGGCCAATGTTCTTATCCGTGATCCTTCTGCATATCCTTCTTCCCCTTTTCCACATTTTGTTACGTTACAGCCTTATTCTAAAATTGATTAAATAGTTTTTTTCCTTGTCAATCTACCCCATACTGACAAAGCAAAAACAGGTTTTTAGAAATGTTTGCACATTAAAAAACAGAAATACCTTATTTACATACTGCAACTATTCAGACCCTTTGTTATAAGACTGAAACATGAGCTCAGGTGCATCCTGTTTCCATTGATCATCCTTGAGATGTTTCTACAACTTGAATGGAGTCCACCTGTGGTAAATTCAATTGATTGGACATGATTTGGAAAGGCACACGCCTGTCTATATAGGGTCCCACAGTTGACAGTGCATGTCAGAGCAAAAACCAAGCCATGAGGTTGATGGATTTGTCTGTAGAGCTCCGAGACAGGATTGTGTCGAGTCACAGATCTGGGGAAGGGTACCAAAAAATGTCTGCAGCATTGAAGGTCCCCGAGAACACAGTGGTCACCGTCATTCTTAAATGGAAGAGGTTTGGAACCACCAAGACACTTCCTAGAGCTGGCTAAACTGAGCAAGCAGGGGAGAAGGTCCTTGGTCAGGGAGGTGACCAAGAACCTTATGGTCACTCTGACAGAGCTCCAGAGTTCCTCTGTGGAAATGTGAGAATCTTCCAGAAGGACAACCATCTCTGCAGAACTCCACCAATCAGGCCTTAATGGTAGAATGGCCAGATGGAAGCCACTCCTCAATAAAAGGCACATGACAGCCCGCTTGGAGTTTGCCAAAAGGCACCTAAAGGACTCTCAGACCATGAGTAACACGTTTATCTGGTCTGATGAAACCAAGATTGAACTCTTTGGCCTGAATGCCAAGTGTCACGTCTGGAGGAAACATGGCACCATCCCTATGATGAAGCATGGTGGTAGCAGCATCATGCTGTGAGGATGTTTTCCAGCGGCATGGACTGGGAGACTAGTCAGGATCGAGGGAAAGATGAAGTACAGAGAGATCCTTGATAAAAACTTGCTCCAGAGTGCTCAGTACCTCAGACTAGGGCAAAGGTTCACCTTCCAACAGGACAATGACCCTAAGCACACACTGTGCGTGATGACCTAGTGCACATAAAAATAACTTCTGCAGTTAAATTCTCATGTACCGAATGAAAAATACAAGTTAAATGGGTTCCATGGCATTATCAACATTACTGATGGTTTTGTCACAAAAACTGTTGCGTTTTATAGCAAATGTGCGCATTATTAACAGCAGCCAAGCATCGATCATCATGTCACCAGAATAAGACCCTCAATATTGATTGGACACTCACCACCATGGATACTCACCACCTTGGATACTCACCACCCTGTGAAGTTCATCATTTCTTTAATCTGCTAATCAACTGCATGCTTTCACGAGTTGTATTGGGAGGACCACTTAACATATCATCGCATGACTCCCAAGTTTACTTCGACATGGTCATTATATCAATATTTGTGCATAAAGGCGTTTCCACTGCCATTTCTCACATAATTCATTTTACACACAAAAATATCCAACCATGTCGACCAAACAAATTGTCTGTCGGCATTTACCGTTTCATCAGCCCAGTTTTTTTATTATTAATGCGTCAGGTAATTAATCCTCATGAAATGTTTGTATGGAAACCTGGTAAGTGTCTGCAGCCGGCACTTGAAGTGTAATGAGACAGACAGGGAGAGCGAGCTCGTCCATGGTTCTGAACGAACCCTCAACCTTCTGGCCGTTACATGCTGACCACACCGCTCACGTTACCTGTGCGAGCTTTCTAATTCTGAGGGGAGAGATTCTGCAAGTGATTTACAGTACAAGGGGAGTCATGATTGAATCAGACCCCCCCCCAGTACATTTTTAACTATCCCTAATTTGGTTATATTACAGCAATGAAAGGATAGCACCTGATTGCAACCTCATAAGATGATTCTCTTTTCTTTTTCTTAAAAAGTAAGGACTTCTGCTAGACCAGCAGCCCCTACTACTGCCCAGAACAGTTACCTGACCAGACTGAGGAGCAGCCTCCATGACCTGATGAACCAGCACCCAGAGGGAGTACCCCTTTCCCGTATGAGTCAGGCCTGCTCTCTCCTCTTGCACCCGGAGGTACTTAAGCCCTATCCCTCCACCAGGTACCTCTTGGCCTCCCTCCCCACTGTGGTGAGGCTTCAGGGGATCGGGGTACAGACCCTGGTGCTCCCAGCACTAAGCCATTGTGGAGGTGGGACGGATGCTGGTCGTGTTGGTTGTCGCTAGCCTTCTCGACCTATGCCAAGCAGGGACCAGGCCGTCCGCAAAGAGACTGATTTCAAGATTCCAATCAAAGCCAAGACAACGGAAGAACCTCAAATGTACACAGCCCATAACGATATCAGGGAAAAGCATTAGGGAAGTCTACATACAAGACAATGGCACGTCTTACAAGACGGGATACACACAATCAACACATTCTTACCATGAAAGCACACGCCTGTGAATTACAGATGTATGATTTTTTACATTTTTAGACTGTGGCAATACAATTCATTCAACTATTTTATATTTATGATACATCATGGAAAACAAGATTTCACTGTACATGTTTGACCATAGATACTTTGTGCCCAATTTTATTCATTGTTTGACAGATTTTAGACAAGTAAACCTAGAACGCTACATAAACCAATCACTGTTGTGCAGCGTCAATTTGATTATATTTTTCTTAGCGTGATAAGCGACATACTTTACCATATAATAACAGTTTTCTAAACATTTGAATAAAACATTCTGAAAAACACGGAAAGTGTTTTTTTTTGCCTCAAACGGAACAGGCAAGGTCTATTCTATCATGTTAAGGTCACATCCATTCAACAGCATTGTACAATAACACACCCACTACCTCTTCAACACTCTAGTCATCTTACTTTCCCCACACAACCTATAACATTCAGTACAATAAATTCAAAATAAACCAAACACTTTGAATGACACTGAGGGGCAACGCTGTTACATTTAATGCCTGTTTGCCTGAGGCTGATGCCGTGCAGGTGTTGGTACGCATGCATACACACATTCATTCACGCACACGTAATTCAGTTGTCCTTGATGTCTTGTTTTATGTTCTCCTTTGTTTTTCGCTTTTGTTCATTGTTGCTGCATTGGGGGACAGGGTAATGGAATTATTTTTTCATTATTATTTTTATCAGGGGGGGGGGGTCTTGGATGATTGAGGGGCAGCTCTCGGGAACTGTGGGGGGGATCTTGGAGGACTGGTGGCCTGGCGGTTGGGAACTTGGGCCGGTGGCTGATTGGTTCCTGGGTCGGGTCCCTGTTTTTGACCATGTGGGAGAACTGTCGACATGCCCTTGGGCAGGACGTTGACCCTGGTTGCTTCTGTGGGTCCCTCTGGATGGGAGTCTGTTAGATGACAATGTTGAGCGGCTTCACTGCAGGTAGATTGTATGTTTAATATTCCGTAAAATAAAAATGTAAAAAGTGCTCACGGTGCCATACGGCTGTCTCCATACCGATTCACCTTTAGCTCCTCTCCCTCTAGTCTACTTTGTTTTAACATGATTACTCCACCACAGGGCAAGCTGTAGCAGTTACCCAAGATGGGTATCTAACTGTCAACATCATTAGTCAAAGGGCAAGGAACATCGTCACTACCTCGCTCTCCAACCAAGGGGCTTTAATTAAGGAGCAAACTGAACCGAAGAAAACATTCTGCAACTCTTGGAAGTTGATAGAAATGTGTCTTTATTGTTCAAACCAACACATTTCGACTCATAGACACTGTTCTTCAAGAGTTGTTGAATTTCCTCTATACTTCAACATCCCATTAGTTATAAAACTCCCTTGATAATTAAAGTCATTCACACAGCATGTTTTGAGATGAGCTAAGTTTAATTCCATTATTCACCCTGCTGCCCTAGCATTTTCATTAGCTAGCATTTGGTGTTAAGACTAAAGAAGACCTTTAGTTTCATCATATTATTCACTCATTGGTAGACAATCTTGGCCTATGTGATTACTAAACTCAGGTTGGGTTTTGATACAGATGCTTGATACATACGGCCCCTGGTCTCAGTGTTTGGTGCCAAGGCTGTGACAGAGCATGGTGAAGGGTTTGGGTTTGTGGATCAGGTTGAAGATTGCCCTCCGTGTCCTGGGGAGAAGTGTTGGGGGGCCAGGATAAACACAGGTGCTGCAGCAGGGATGTGAAGAACACAGACAGATCCAACTGGCCAGCTACTCCCCCAGACACCCCCACGGGCCTTCAGAGGACAGGGAGCCAGTCAAATCAGGGTTGGGGTCCTTTTCAATTCAGTCAATTTAGGAAGTAAATTTAAATTCTAAAAATTACTCAATGCTACTCAGAGAAAAAAATATACACTGCTCAAAAAAATAAGGGGAACACTGTAACTCCAAGTCAATCACTCTTCTGTGAAATCAAACTGTCCACTTAGGAAGCAACACTGATTAACAATACATTTCACATGCTGTTGTGCAAATGGAATAGACAACAGGTGGAAATTATAGGCAATTAGCAAGACACCCCCAATAAAGGAGTGGTTCTGCAGGTGATAACCACAGACCACTTCTCAGTTCCAATGCTTCCTGGCTGATGTTTTGGTCACTTTTGAATGCTGGCGGTGCTTTCACTCTAGTGGTAGCATGAGACGGAGTCTACAACCCACACAAGTGGCTCAGGTAGTGCAGCTCATCCAGGATGGCACATCAATGCGAGCTGTGGCAAGAAGGTTTGCTGTGTCTGTCAGCGTAGTGTCCAGAGCATGGAAGCGCTACCAGGAGACAGGCCAGTACATCAGGAGACGTGGAGGAGGCCGTAGGAGGGCAACAACCCAGCAGCAGGACCGCTACCTCCGCCTTTGTGCAAGGAGGAGCACTGCCAGAGCCCTCCAGCAGGCCACAAATGTGCATGTGTCTGCTCAAACGGTCAGAAACAGACTCAATGAGGGTGGTTTGAGGGCCCGACGTCCACAGGTGGGGGTTGTGCTTACAGCCCAACACCGTGCAGGACGTTTGGCATTTGCCAGAGAACACCAACATTGGCAAATTCGCCACTGACGCCCTGTGCTCTTCACAGATGAAAGCAGGTTCACACTGAGCACATGTGACAGACGTGACAGTCTGGAGATGCCATGGAGAACGTTCTGCTGCCTGCAACATCCTGCAAGCGCGCAGCAGGTTTGGGTTCCGTGTTAGCCAAAAACATTTAAACTCAGTTTCACAATTCCTGACATTTAATCCTAGTAAAAATTCCCTGTCTTAGGTCAGTTAGGATCCCCACTTTATTTTAAGAATGTGAAATGTCAATAATAGTAGAGTGAATGATTTTTTAGACTTGTGGAGATCTACCATTTCTTTTCCTGAGGTCTTAGCTGATTTATTTTGATTTTCCCATGTCAAGCAGAGGCACTGAATTCACTCAAATGATGTTAATTAGCCTATCAGAGGCTTCTTAATTAAGCCATGACGTAATTTTCTGGAATTTTCCAAGCTGTTTTTCCACAGTCAACTTAATGTATGTAAACTTCTAACCCACTGGAATTGTGATACAGTGAATTATAAGTGAAATAATCTGTCTGTAAACAATTGTTGCATGCACAAAATAGATGTCCTAACCGACTTGCCAAAACTATAGTTTGGCAACAAGAAATTTGTGGAGTGGTTGAAAAACCTATGTAAACTTCCGACTTCAACTGTACTGTACATACAGCAATATTCTCTATATGGCCATATTGTTCTCTCCAAACAAAAAAGATCATTTGGGCCAATGAGAAGAGGGACTCACCCAGAGAAAAGGCCAGAAAGTTAGCAGGGTTAAAAGGTATCTGGGTACTTCCGGTGGTCTTTTCCCGTCAGGATCGCAGTCAAGTTGACAAAGTTGGTACATTGGGGGGGTGCAGTCGAACCCCAACACATGAAAAATCTAATCACATCGTTCTGGGATTTTTAAATAAACACAGATAAGCAATAGGAAAGCAGAACGGAGTCTAAAATGGCTGCCTATTCCCTACATTAATATCAGCACTTTTAATTTCTCACACACACACACACACACACACACACACACACACACACACACACCTTGAATGTATGAGTCCCCATCTGATGTGAAGGTGGTGTCAGTCCCGGCCAGGAAGAGATCAGCCACTGACAACACCATGTTCTCCTCGAAGTACGCTGAGTCCGGACGCGAGTCCTGCTGCTCCACAGAGATCAAGGAATAGTGACAGATATGACATCATATTTATGACAACAGACAATTGAGACTTGAACAAAAATGTAGTCTCTATGGTTGCCATGTTTGATAACAGCTAAATCAACCAGGATTCAAAATTTACAAAAATACTATAGTTTAAAAAAATATATATTCCAGACTGTAGCTTTAAGGATGACCTCCAGAGAGCCTTCTATTCACAGATTTACCACTTAAAGGAAAAAACAAGCATTATATAAAATATGGTGTTTGGAGAGACCTATTTGTCACTTAGTTACTCTTCATCTTCTATGGGTCACTTACTCTAAGAGTCTATGACGTATCAGAGGTTGTCCCTGTCCAGGGTCTTGCAGTGCTGCCTGGCCACCTCCGACACATTCCTCGATGCTCTGGTGAGGCCCTGGGAAATGGTTCATAAACGGGAACAGATTAAAGATCTAAAGAAATGTATCAAGCCAAATATTTTGAAAGAAACTACCTGAAAAAACATCAGTTAAATACGGTACACATGATGCTATAATCTTATTTTGAATCTCATTAGCTCTTAAATGTTCCCGTTACTAATATGGTCATTTTTCACCTATTGCCTCTACATATTTTTAGAGTAGTGATACATTACTAGAGTGGCCCATGTCATAAACCTTCATAACTCTAGAAGGGCAGACATTTTGGTCAAAGATAAATTCCAAACAAGTCAAATTGCAACCATTCAAATGTTTTATTTATTTCTATGGGTACTCCGTACTCGTACCTGGCCGAGAGCAGATCCATTCAGGAAGAGATTTTAATTGCGGATGTCCAGGAGGCTGTGGAAATGGTGTCCTTTTACTCATAGCAGTCCAAACACCACTGAGCAGATGATGTTGGACACGGCCTTCACGATCACGTGTTGTGGGTTGAATGGATTCTCTTCATGATAAAACCACCACAGATCACAGTGAAAACTTTACACAGCTGGTCAGCGTCCTTCATCACACAACAGTAGATTTAATGTACCACTGACAAGATTCCAATAAGCCAATAGAAAATGTCTATGTGGCACAATCAGGATTACTTTTCGGGGCAGTCCTGCCAAAAACGAATTACCGCCCTCCTTGTGTAGCACCTGAATAAGGTAGTGGGCCTCCTCTGTGACCCGATGATCCAGAGATTTCTTACCCAGACTGAAGGCCTTAAGAGTGAGAAAGACTAACTTCCTGTTGACACCCAACTTTCCCCTGTAGACATCAAAATCCCTGAGTGGTAAAATAAATCATATTGGGTATATCTAGCTGGCACCCTATTCACTATGTAGTGCACAACGTTTGACCAGGGTCGATTGGGCTATGGTCAAAAGTAGTGCACTTGTACTCGACTTTGTGACGTGTCAATGCTTTATATCCATCCTAGCACTTGAGTGCAAGAGACCCAATCAAAACCATCTGTTCCAGCACTGCAACAATCTTTGATTAATGAAAAGGAAAATGTGTGCTTTTTAGTTACACCTGGTGGCAAATATTGCAGAAATAATTCTGGTAGTATCTCAAATATGCTTTCTTTTAGCTCAGCAAAAGTGGGGTATACTGTCTCTTCAGTGCATGTTTGATTGAATTCCAGCCTCATTAAATGCAGTCTCAGGCTACGGTCCAAACACTTAAGTGGACACCTCTGATGACGTATCATGACATCTGACTAGTATACACTTAAATGGACCACCCTTGGCCAGAAATTCGTCACTCGTTCATCCCACAATGATTGTGTTTTCATCCACCGGTAGCTTGTGGCTGCTTTAAATGCACTAGTCAATTATAATTGCATGTCTACTTATATTAGATATATAATTATTAATATACACCTACTGTATGATAGCTAGCAAATTAATTAGCTAACTAACATTAGCTTGCCTAGCTGGAACTTCTGAAGAAACAAGTTAATTCTACAATTTCCAAAAGGTTACCAAACAAAAACACATTTACTTTTTGCGAGTCGTGTTTGTGACGTCATGTGCATTAGTAGCATAATTTCTAACTTATTTGCATACATTTGTACTTACACTTGTATGTTGACTTCTCCATTGATGTTGTTTTTAAGTTTTCGCAGACTTTTCTTAGCAAATGTACAATTGTCGCAAAATTGAATAATGGGGAGGTACATTCGCAAAGCTGACTAAAAACGAGGGCTGAGAGGCTTGCGCTGCAAACTTCCCTTGCTTGGCTAATCATTTGTACCGCCCTCCAAGATGACAATGAGGATTCCTCCAAGGGCATAAGGCGAGGTTAAGTGGACAAGGGTGTCTTTTAAATGTTTGGACCACAGCCTTAGGTTACCACAGCAAGCCTGGGTAAAGCCTAAAGTGTGCACTTGCTCACTTCCCTTCACTCACTGATTTGAAAGGAAATGACTGGTAGCCCATGCCTCTACCAATCCAATGCTTTTCGATTTGTGTGAAGTAGTAAACAAGTGTACACTTTAAGATAAAGGGGATAATATTGTGAAAGCAGAGGCTACAGGAAATGTAATGTGATTGACCAAATGGGAGTGCATCCCAAATGGCACCCTATTCGGGTTCTGGTCAAAAGTAGTGCACTATATAGGGAAAGGGGTGTCATTTAGGATGCATATGTGATCATGTCACTGACCTCCTCTGTAGATGATCCAGTCCAGAACAGGCATAGATGGCCTCCCTGAAAACACGGCTCCATTCCGGACCAGAGTCACATTGGTGACGTGGAGAGTGTTCAGCACTATAGACAGCTTCCAGCTGTTAAAGGAATACTCCACTCAAACATTTTGTTATTTATTAGTCCCAAACTGTTTTGCATGTCAGCAGTCGCATTTTCAAGGCATAGGATTTTTCCAGAAGCAAAATGTCAATTGCATCATCATGATGTGATAAGTGATACTTTGCTTCTTGAAAATGCTAAATCTTGAAAACGTGACTGTTATAAATGCAAAAACATTTTGGGATTGTATTAAGTAGACTAATGAAAAACAATTCCAAAAAATATTTTGAGTGAATTTTCCCTTTAATTATTCTTTCGGGGCGGTTTTCCCCCACACACAAATTAAGCATAGTCTGGACTAAAGATCACTTTCAAATGGAGATGATCCATTACGTTTGCCTTTTAGTCCAGGACTAGGCTTAATCTTGTGTCTGAGAAACAGGTCCTTCATCTATATTAGTTAGGAAACTGCAGAAAGTCAAACTGACTTGACTTAATCCCTTTTAATGAATAATAAAAGGATCATTTGGTGGGTCAGTGCCATAGTGCAGTTTCGTGGCCCCCCGCACGGTCCAACTTTTCCCCCACAAATATTTATCTTAATTAAAATGAATATTTCAAATATGTAACAAATCATTATTTTACTAACTGGATTTATGTCAACTCAGTGAGACACCATAAAAGCCTTTTCATTTTTACAATGATTGTCCAACAAGTGTTTAAAGGCCTTGATTGATTAATTCTAATTCTGTTATTCAGATATGTAATACAAATCTCCAAAATTCTTTTGGATTAATAGCCCTATTAAATGCACCAGGGATAATGTATTTGGCATGGTTGTTTTTCTAGATTTAGAACATAAAACATTTATAAAGCAAACAATATCCCTAAAGTCTAGCACAGAAAATACTTCAATGTTTTAAGCATAGGTTGCAGAACAGTGATTACAATACTTATTCAGAATATTGACAAAACATTGAGTCCATCAGTAGAGTTGACAACAGCTATTTGACCTAGATTGTGTGTATGCGTCTAGTTCGGTCCTTGAGCTGTTCTTGTCTATTGATGTTCTGTATTATGTCATTCTGTATTATGTTTAATGTTTTGTGTGGACCACAGGAAGAGTAGCTGCTGCTTTTGCAACAGCTAATAGGGAGCCTAATAAAATACCAAATACTCAAAAACAGACCTTTTTGCCTCTAAAGAAACTTAAATTAACATTTTTAAAATATGGAAAAATATTTTTAGCAAATTTGCTTTTCCTCAGTTGCTTTAAGAGATTCTAAAACCTAATTAAATGTACCAGAATATGAATTTTGGTTCAAATATATATCTTAATCTATCAGGCAGATGGAGCTGACAGTTAATGGTTGTGACCACGGTGATTCTAATATTATTAAAATCAAAAATTTTATCAAAATTAGAGAACTTCAGACTACAAGTGGTCTTGTTGTACTACATGTAATGAAGAAATTAATATGGAGTCCTTATGGTAAATAGCTGTCCCTACTTATTCCTAATTTAGGATTTTTGACAAATCTGACAGACCAAATCTCCATACACATCTTTAAGGAATCATAGTTTTGAGAGAAATATTCTTTAAAGTCAGAGGGCTATTGCAAGAAACTACATAAGATAATGGTTATTAACTGAAATGTTTTTGCCAGTTTGTATATTTTTAAACACTTTTATTTGGATCCTTAACTATGGACAAGGGCATTTCCAGACAGAGCCGACATGGAAATACCAAAAACAAATATTTTCCCTTGGAAAATCCCTCTAAATGTAAAAATTCTCAACACTATATAAATAAAGTTTCCCTGCCGGACAAGGATTGTCCGACTTTCAAAAATCTCTGGACAAATTTCCTACACATTTTGCCATAAGGCTGAGAGAAAATGTTGCAATTTTAAAGCAAATATCATTTAATTCTAAACATTCCTTCATGGCTTATGATGTGTTCATATGCTATCTGGGGAGGCCCGACCTCCGTGGGCCATGCCAGTATGGTGGGGGCTTATATGTGTGTCCTATTTCACCCATGAACAAGTGTGTATTATGTATTAAGTGTGTAAACGACCACCCCCCATCAGTGTCAAAAGCTCCCTAAAACACTTCTGCGTGTGGACCCGTCTAATCGACCGGGCCCGGGTATCCTGGAAGGATACTGACCTCATCCCGTCAGTAGAGGATGCCTGGTTGCTCTTCAAAAGTGCTTTCCTCACAATTTTTATTTCACCTTTATTTAACCAGGTAGGCTAGTTGACAAGTTCTCATTTACAATTACGACCTTTCCAAGATAAAGCAAAGCAGTGCGACACAAACAACAGAGTTAAACATTGGATAAACAAACATACAGTCAATAACAATAGAAAAAGTCAATAATAGAAAAAGTATATATACAGTGTGTGCAAATGAGGTAAGCCAATAAATAGGCCATAGTGGTGAAATAATTCAAATTTAGCAATTAAAACACTGGAGTGAGATGTGCAGAAGAGGGGATGGGGTAGTTGGATGGGTTATTTACAGATGGGCAATGTACAAGTGCAGTGATCTGTGAGCTGCTCTGACAGCTGGTACTTAAAGTTAGTGAGGGAGATAAGTCTCCAGCTTCAGAGATTTTTGCAATTCGTTCCAGTCATTGGCAGCAGAGAACTGGAAGGAAAGGCGGCCAAAAGAGAAATTGGCTTTGGGGGTGGCAAGTGAAATATACCTGCTGGAGCGCGTGCTACGGGTGGATGCTGCTATGGTGACCAGTGAGCTGAGATAAGGCGGGGCATTAACTAGCAAAGACGTATAGATTACCTGGAGCCAGTGGGTTTGGCTTCAGGTATGCCATACAACTCTCCTTCCGTGGCCTCCAACTGCTCATAAATGCAAGTAAAACTAAATGCATGCTCTTCAACCGATCACTGCCCGCACCTGCCCGCCCACCCATTTATCACTACTCTGGACGGTTCTGACTTGGCATTTGTAGTTGTCCACATATTCTTAGGTGTCTGGTTAGACTGTAAACTCTCCTTCCAGACTCACATTAAGTATCTCCAATTCAAAATTAAATCTTGAAATCGGCTTCCTATTTCACAACAAGCCTCCTTCACTCATGCGGCCAACACTTTCTCTGGCCGCCCTTCATTCCAGTTCTCTGCTGCCAATGACTGGAATGAATTGCAAAAATCACTAAAAAAGGTGGAGTCATATATTCCCCTCTAACTTTAAGCATCAGCTTCCCGATCACTGTACCTGTACACAGCCAATCTGTAAATAGCATACTCAACTACCTCATCCCCATATTGTTATTTATCCTCTTGCTCTTTTGCACCGCAGTAGCTCTACTTGCACATCACTCCAGTGTTAACGCTAAATTGTAATTATTTCACCTCTATGGCCTATTTATTGCCTTACCTCCCTAATCTTCTACATTTGCACACACTGTTCATAGATTTTTATATTGTGTTGTTGACTAAGTTGGTTTATGTACAACTCTGTGTTGTTGTTGATGTCCCACTGCATTGCTTTATCTTGGCCAGGTCGCAGTTGTAAATGAGAACTTTTTCTCAACTGGCCTATCTGGTTAAATAAAAGGTGAAATAAAATTAAAATAAATAAAAAGTATTATACTAGTGTAAATTGAACATTTGTGTTTTGCATATCCCATAGTGCATTCAAACTGACATTGTGTTTTCTGCATGTAGTCAAAGTATGCATTGCAGTACATATACAACTTGCACTATAGCAAGTTTAATTTAGGCAGTTTGGCGATGTTTGGTGCTGCTACCTAAATTACACGTGTTATAATAAAAATACCCTAATTGCCCACACTGATCATAGAACTGCGTGATTTCAAGTTCCAAGTCTTGTGCCATGCAAGTTTAAATAGTTTAAGCTACTACTATAGTAATCACCCACAAGGATGCGAGTGTTTACAGAGGAGATAAATAAAAGATCAAACAATGAAACCCTACAAACGTATGGAAGGGAACGAACACTAAATTGGCAGTGAAATATAGGTGGTTATTATTTCCTGAGGCAAATAGGAGAAGTCCTAGCTGACTGTACAGACTACTTCTACTGTCTTCCTTTTGATACAAGAGCTCTGGGCTAGGCAAAGGAGGGAGAGCCCAAGCTCAGAGGGTTTCCATCAGTGCAGGACAATATACTACAAGAGCTTGTTTATACTGCTAGACTGGTGTGACAGCTCCTGCCATTGAACATTGAGAAAAACACATGTCAGGGATGTATTCATTAGTGCATACCATAGGAAACTGTTGCAAAACGTTTGCAACGAAAACAAGAGTTCCTTACTGGAAAAGTTCAGCTGATCCCTCCAGCATTAAGGCCAGTTTGGTTCCGAGTAAATACACCGCAGGGTCTTTTCTAGGAAAAGGTTAACTTTGGTGACACAACCACTACCATTATGTAATAACAGAAATCCGTGAAACAAAGTAAAGTTTACTATCAATGAACAATATGAATAATAATAGTACAGTGACTTTGCTATAAAAGTCGATAGAGTCCATGTCCTGCTGATTAAACTCATGCTCTAGTAGTAGAACAACTGCAGTTCTGGACATTATTACTACAGCTGGATTGTAAACATCTGTACTCATACAATGAGTAAAATCATAAAACTCACCGATCATAAATTATGTGTATTGATACTATACCGAATTGTATGTAGAGCGGCCGTGGTTTGCGGTCCTGACCAGGCTATATCAGGGCATGCAATTAAAAATATATAAAAAAACAGATTAAGAATCTCTATTGGAAATACTTTTAGAACAGGAAAAGACTTAAGATGCCTAGGAAAATTACCGACATTTTCTGCAGTCAACAAATAATGTCACCAAAAACAAAATGTTTGATTTAACTTTATTTATTTTTTATGGCTTTGTTTTTTTCTTATTGTTTTCTTATTTTTTTCCCCTTACTATAGGTCTTTTTGGCACTACATAATTATCTGATAGGAGTGGGCATGTTAAAATGTTGTTTTTTGTTTGAACAAATGTCTATTCAAAGCTTTTATCCTTAAGCAAGCAAAGTATGAACACAGCTAATAAAAATAAAGGATCATTTTTACCTCCTTTACACAAAATAAAAACACTTTTTGGACCCCTTCAGAAATGGGGGTATTAAAATATTTAACATTTGTATTACAAATCAATGTAATGAGACAAAACACGTAAAAACTGTACAAAAATGATAAAATTCATTTAAAAAAGTATTGTGACCAGATGCAAAGTTAAGATGATATAGTTTTTGTTTTGTCAGGGTGAAGGACCATAACGCCTAAATGAAAGAAGATGCTATGGGAGCAGAGTTCACAATTCATTTCTTCTGCTGGATGTAGTTGAGGTTGACGTGATGTCGTCCGTGGGGGAGGAGCGGGAAATGCTGATTGGGGTGCACCACAGAACCTGGGGCGGGGCCAAGACAAAAAAGGAAGTAAAGTTAACTACAGTAGGGGCATTTTTGTAAGATCGAAGGGGAGAATTATTTACAGTAGACCAATCAATGAAGTATTACAAACTATACTAAATGAGAGGTGGATCTGTGGCTTTCCCACCCCACCAGATATGCAATAAATAATTGTATTTTTTAAACGGACACCCATTCTGAATGGACTCAAGGACAGACCGACCCGTTCCGAAAAGGACAGTTTGAAACTGACCCAAACAGACCCATGCTGGTTCAGGTTCCGAGACACCCGTTTAGATTCTAAATAAAGCAATTTAAAATATCCAATTGGGCGCTGCCAGCGCCATCAATAAACAAGCGATGTCGGCCAAATGAACTAGTTACGTGTCCTTAAAAACAGCCTATAACAAATTATTTTAAAAAACGATTAGTTGTGTTGCGACGTGTAGCGTATGGACTATACTTTGCTAATACAAAATATTCATTTTTTTTTTAATATTTAAAAAAAGAGACGAGCTTAGGCCTAGCCCTAGAACAGAAAAGATAGGTATGCCGGTGTTGTGCCGAAAATCTCCCCCTGCCAGACCCCCCCTCTTCTAATTTCCTTAATTTTGTGGCTAGTGTCAAATAATTTCTGTAGAACTTCAAGTCAGGATAGGCAACCAAAAATGTAGAATTAATTTGTGTGTTTTATTAAACATGGAGGGAGTAAAATGTTGGCAAGCAATAAACCTTTCAGAACAACTATAGCTGAATTATTATCCATAGTCAAAAATACTAGTCATATAAGACATGGGAGAGATGACGAATTTTGGCAAAGAGATTTATTTATAGACCAATACAAAAATCAGTAGCGGATTTAGGTACGCGACAAGGGCAGCCGCCCATGGCGGCATCTTGCCGGGGGTAGCATGGGGCGCCCCCGGGTGTGTGCGCTGAACAACATCTGTCCCACATTCTCCAGCTACAGCGTTCACTTAGACTAAGTATGGGTCCATGTTACATTAAGCATCTTTCTAGAATTTGTAACAACCAGGCCCATTCCAATCAGGGCGCTATACAAGCTAGAACCGCCACATACACTTGAAACAAATAGCCAAAGCGAAAACTGCAGACAAAAATGCGTTCTGCTACTAAGATCAGTGAATGTAGGCTAAACTGACAAAGGAGTGAAGAGCAGAAATCTCAACTAGCAAGCAAGTCGCAGCAATGAAGAACGCGAAGGGGGGGGCGATTCTGAGGGGGAGATTTGGCAATACTCCAGCGCCATGTTCCCGACATCTTTTAAATCCTTGTCAGATTGCTAAACAGATATAGGCTGAGGCAGTAGCTTTATTTCTACATTTTCTATCCAAATATGTTTTTATAAAGATAAGCATTATATTATTAGATTAAAGGTGTAACTCAGGTAGGCATAAAACATTCTTCCTCACCTCAAGTTCAACTCTCGGTGTGCACTGCCTTCATAGGTCTGCAGTACCTAAGCCGAATAGGCATACCACACCAAACAATCACAAAAGTTGCTTAACTTTATTAGGGTAATATCAAAAGTAAGTCACTGTTCACCGGGAAAATAAGAATATTGCCGCAATAAATTCAATACCAATAAAGGTGACTGCCTACCGCAGGCCTACCCAACAAATGACAGTAATAGGTTAATGCTATTTCTTTTACAACAGGCCTACTTTTAGCCTTAAACTAAATACATAGCACAAAAATATAGATACGTTTTCATTGACAAAAAATGTTCAACAAAATGAAACACTTTTTGCATTGGTAATTTAAAGAACTGGTTTAGATAATTAAAATAGACCTACAATAGTAATAAATAAACAATAATGGACGATAAATGAAAATAAATAAGGTAGAAATATGCATCAAACCTGAATAGCGAATTGCACACAGTACATTTGGCTGTGCCAACATTTTTCTCATTATGGCAACTACAAAATCACAACTCGTCCCTGAGGACGTTCCCCTTGTCGACTTCTTTTCTCTTTCTCCTCTAACTTTCGTTATACCTCAATGAAAAAAGGACTCAATCTTCACGATCAACAGTAGACAAGGGTAATTAACAGAAGACGGGTCCAAATTGGGACCAACGGTAATACATTTTAATTGCACATACCTGGTACCCGTGGCAATTGTGTCAAACCCGACCCAGATCCGAGCCAAAAGTCAGATTTTAGGGCCAGGACCAGATTGGGTCCCGGGTCAGATCTCGGAATTTCGGGTCTGTTGAAACCGTGAAGACCTCTAATTCGCATCTCTCTATCACAGAGCCTCTTACCTTGGGACATGAAGGGTTTGCCGGGTTGTGGGTAGCCCCCGTTGCCCTGCTGGATGAAGTTCTGTGGCATGCGGTAAGGCCAGGACGGGGACAGGGAGTAGTGGGCTGCATTGCTGTGCTCCCAGGTCCTAGAACCCTGCTGGCTCACACCCCCAAACTGGGTCTTGTAGCCTGGGTCTACAGGGAAAGGGAGGTCTTTAAATTTGGTCCACAAAACGTAATTGGAAAATTTAAAGAACAAACTGCTCAGCCAACCACAATAATTTGATATCATCCTTCTGACCCAGCACCAGTTTAAGTGCACAGTGAATTAAGTGTGTAGCCCAAAACCACTGGTGTCTCTTACCTGACTACACAATCAGCACAGTTAACAAGGAAACAGACAGTTACTGCTAAAGACAAGGACAGAATCTGACCAGTTAGTCAGACAAACCAACAAAGGACAGACTGTTCTGACAACTAGCAGAGACAGAAAGAGCCCAGACAGAGACGGAGCCACCCAGTGTGTACCTGACTTCCCCACAGTGCCGTTAGCCACCATTGCCCCCTGTTGTGCAAGGTGGTTGTGCCAGTGCCTGTCCCGTCCCTGCCCTCCTCCCAGGCCCATGGGCCTCCCCGCCGGCTGGGCGAAGATGATGCTAGGGTCGTTTAGGTTCATAGGGCTAGGGCTGCCACCCCCCAAAGAGCCCCCTGGCCCTGTGTTCCCGTTCCCTGGGCCAGGGGCCTGGCGCAGAGGGAATTTAAGGCCGGGCGGGGAGGGCCCACCAGGGCCACTGGAAGTCTGGAGGATGGGGCCGTGGATGGGCCAGGAGTTGGAGGGGTGGTGGTGTTGGTGATGAACCTGGTGCCCCTGGGACTGATGTGACTGGTGCTGGTTGTGGTGGGACGGCAGCAGTCCCAGAGCAGTGAGAGCTGCAGAGTGGTGGTACTGGCCCGGGTGGGAGGGAGGGAAGCCAAAGAGAGAGAGGGGAACCTGGGGGTGTTGGGGCTGCTTAGGGGGTCCCACTCCAGCGGAGGTCTTAGAGGAGGAGGATTGGGGGGAGCTGGAGGATTGGCTGGAACCCTGGGAGAACAGGTTGGGCTGGGGGGAGTAGGGCGGAGTCTGGTGGGAATCAGACTGAAGAGGGGGGCGGGGGACAGCAGGGTAAGGATGTAGAGGGAAAGTCAGGAAATACAGGAAGGGAAAGAGAGAAATCAATTAAAAGGCATCACCATACATAGAGGTCTGTACTGATAGATAAAGAAGCTAGCTGTAGCATGTTTGAACATGGTTAGGGTGGCTCAGGGAGAGAGACCACACCGAGTTGTACTCACACATTCGGAGGGTTGTCTGGTGCGTCCTGGGCGGTCCTGTGGAGGCTGGGGGATGGGGATGGACTGGGAGCTCACCATGGCTTGCACCATGTGGGGAACTGGAGGAAACGGAAGCAAACCATTACATCACTCAGTTATCGAGCCACTGCTGTCCTCTTCTGGGCGGTAGTAGTCTTGACAAAACACAGGTCTTTAAATCAACAATTACATAGTGTACATGGGCTCCTATACAATACAGGAACGATAAGTTTTAGTTTGAAACGATTCGGTGCCATTCGGTTTGAATACAGAACAAATCGATGCGATTCGGTTCGATGCAATACGATTTGATACACTAACATTTGTTGCACAAACACATTCATTTTCTATTCTAAATTAAAAATCTGCTGCTGATGGAGCTCATGAGCTGGGACTCTTGGAGCTGGATCTGTCTTTTTTGCAGATTCATGTTTGAGCTTTTAATATTTATCATTTACAAATGAGCTCTGACGTACCCAATGAATATATAGCACAACTTTGGATTTCACTCCCATCTCAAAATCAAATGGTTTTAACCGTTTTTACAGATTGATCTTCTCGTCGTCTCTAGTTTTGGCCATGCAGTGCGACTCGCAAAAGTGATTGCTGGCCTCTCGAGTGGAGCAGTGGTCTAAGTCACTGCATCGCAACGCTAGCTGTGCCACTAGAGATTCTGGGTTCGAATCCAGGCTGTCGTCGCAGCCGCCCGCGACCGGGAGACCCATGGGGCGGCGCACAATTGGCCCAGCGTCGTCCGGGTTAGGGGAGGGTTTGGCCGGTAGGGATGTCCTTGTCCCATCGCGCACTAGCGACTCCTGTAGCAGGCCGAGCGCATGCCCGCTGACACGGTCGCCAGGTGTACGGTGTTTCCTCCGACACATTGGTGTGGCTGGCTTCCCGGTTAAGTGGGCATTGTGTCAAGAAGCAGTGGGGCTTGGTTAGGTTTCGGAGGGCGCACGGCTCTCGACCTTCGCCTCTCCTGAGTCCGTATGGGAGTATGCAGCGATGAGACAAGACTAACTACTAATTGGAGACCACTTAATTGGGGAGCAAACGGGGTATATTTTTAAAAAGTGATTGCTGTCCTCGTTATGAAATAATTAACTTTATACTGATTGTTCGAAGCAAAACTACCAAAAATATTGCTGATGGTGAACCTGAACAATCAAAATAAACATTTCAAGCACTGTTCAGCAGGTAGGCCAACAGCCAGTTGTCTCTCCGATAGCTTACTTTTATTCCAGTAAATCAGCGCACAGATGACAACCTAAATGACATCCGACTGATGCATGCTACATTTGGATCGGTTTAGGGTCCGCAGACTGATACACTTGTATCTTAAACATTTGAATTGGGGACCGATGCGTATCGGTGAATCGTTACATTCCTACCTGAATTTGTCCAAATTAAATTCTTGTTTTGCTCCGTTTGCTTCTCAAATGGTAGACTGTTTATATAATGAATTCACCCCAGAAGTGTAATTATTAGACCAAGACGGTAGCAAACAGTTGCAAAACCCTTTGCAACGGAAACAGTTTACTCCAAACAGAAAACGGTTTGGCAACGAAAACAGGAGTTTCTATTCGACAAATTCAGGTAGGTCCCTCCCTGTTTAAATTTCTGTTTTCTTTGCAAAGGGTGTCGATCAGGTGTGTGTGTGTGTGTGTGTGTGTGTACCTAGTCCCACTGCGGCTCTCTGTCTAAGATGACGGTACTCTTGGCAGTCCCTCCGTACGTGACCCATGTCACCACACTGGAAACAGCGACGCTCCCGCAGCTCATGATCGTCCCCCTCCTTCACATCCTCCTCTTTCTCGTTCTCCTTCTTCCTCATCCCCCTGTTCAGACAGACACGCACACAGAAGCAGAGGATTAGCTCACTCAAACATGCAGCCACCACTTGACTTTAGGTTCAAATACTATTATAAATCATTTCAAATACTGTATCTGTGCTTGATTGAGCTCGTCTTCCAACAGAACCAATGCAACAAAAAGTCTCCAAAGTGCAAAGCCCTCCCACCTGGAATTATTTCAAATAGTATTTGAACCCAGGTCTGTCACACACACATGCTAGTTCCGAAAGAAACTCACTGATGTTCTCTCCCAGTGTACCTGCGTCTCTTGGGGCAGTCCTTCATATAATGGCCGATCTTGCCACAGACCCGACAGCACCTGTCATTAGGTGCCAGCTCCCCGTCCGTTAGCACCTTGGAGTCAAAGAAGTAGTACTGCAACACAGAAGAAACAATGTTAGACAAATGGAATCATTTGACATCAACAGTGTACAGCCCGGGCAACAATGCCCATAATTACAACGGGTCTCAGAGTGCGGATCTTGGATCAGGTCCCCCTCTTGTTCATCATCATTTAAAAAAGGCTAAAATGATCCTATATCAGCACTCTGAATACAACCCTGTATCTAGTGTGTGCCGTACCGCCTCCAAGCCAGGCTGGGGGTAGAAGGGAGTACCAAACAGCTTCCTGCCGTTGATAAAGGCCTTCATGATGAAGTTAGTCACTAAGGAGAGACAGAGAAGGGGTGTGTTGGGGACCATGATCACTGAACTACTGTGGTAGATGATACATACTTAGCCTGATAAGGATAACTTAGGAGTAAGGTGGCAAAACTCTCAATAAATTCTGTGATTTTCCAGAAATCCTGGATGGCGTACTCCGGATTTCCTGCTCATTATCTCCTGACAACCTCCAACCAGGATTTCGGGTAAACTAGGGAATTTATTGAGAAAGTTCCTGAAATGTTGCAACCCTACTGAGGAGACATAGTTCACTTACTTTTGCGAGAAACTCCAGCACCAAGATTGTGATTCAAGTCAAAGGGATCTAAGGAACAAACAAAAAGTAACCAGTGATCAATCGGTCCTTTCATCATCACAACCATGTGAGTGAGAAGGAAAGTTTCACTACCTTCAATAGCGATGCACTTGGAGGTCCACTGCTTCTCGAAGGTGGTGAGTCGTTTCCTCTGGCGGATGCTAATGACATGCTCCTTAAAGTCAAACTCCTCGGTGTAGAACCTGAGCAGGCCCAGCCACAGCTCCCCCACAGACTCACGGTTTTGCTGCAGCTCTGGCAGATGACGACGCTATGAGGGAGGACAAGGGACAGGGAGCTTTATCAGAACTCTTTAATAGAACGCTTTAGACTACAATGACTAGTAAGCAAAACAACAAACGTATTCAAGGTCATCATTTAGGAGAGGCAGGTGTGTGTAGGATTTGCTACATTCAGTTGTGTTGATGACTTAACTCACCAGTTCCTCGAGGTCATCACAGAAGAAGGCATTCCAACCATCCACCATCCTCTGTGGTACAGTATGTCCGTCAAAGATCTAAGGAACAGGTGGACATTGGGTTATTTCCTAAAGCTTTTACAAAGACTGAGTGGCTTCTGTTGGTGTCAGCTACATCCACACTGACTGGCTATAACAGGATGGACCTGTAACAAGGGTTAGCAGAGGGTAAGTGAACAGTACCTCTTGGAGAACAGGGATGACGGGGGGCTTTCTCTGCTGCAGGAAGTAGAGCACCATGAGGATGTATGCATAGGACGACAGACTTCCTCTGGACGCGTCACCTATGTCGCAGCGCTTTGCAAACACCTTCATGGTGTATCCCAGGAACTGCACGCGCGGGTCTAGAGCCGCGTAGGTAGCCAGCATTCTGGTGTTGTGTTGAGCCTGAAAGAGGAGCGACGCCAATGAATCCATACAGATGGATAGTACACAATCACTGACTACACAGCAACTTAGCTTGACTTACAAAGGACATGTTACCCAATGATAGTACTCTGTCCCTTACCAGTCCTTGTTATGGCTATCTGTAACGTTAAGTAATGATCTCCGTTTACTCACCAGCGTATTGTAGAGGCTGATGTCTGCCTCCAGTCCGCTCGGTCTGTGTTCAAACTTCACAATAGGCACTTTGGCTGTCGTAATAGGCAGGATGTTCCTCAGACCTGACAGAGGAAAACACAGGTCATCAATCACCAAGTCACAAAATATGACCGTCTGCATTCATAACAAGTAGTCAAACCACGCACCCTGAAAGGGGTCAATGTAATGTGCTATGAAAGAACCTCTTTTACCTGCGTGTTTCTTTAGCACCTTGGCTAGGTCTTCGATGATCTCCTTGCAGTTCAACTTCTGTTGAGTAGAGGGATAGACAGATATACAGCTCAGAATGACTGGGGAGACAAAGACCTGCGGGAATGAGTTTCAATATTCAAAATGGACACCAATCACAGTGAGCCCACGTACCTCTCCGGTGTCGTGGCCCTCCAAGGTCATGCAGATGTCCAGGTCACTGTCACGGAAACCAAAGCCATTCTTGGAGGAGCCAAACAAACACAGCTGGGCCTCATCTGTGTGATGATATCATAGATGTTTTATAATACAGAGGTTGTACTACACAGAATAGTAAGTTTCATATTCTTGTGAACTGCTGTTACATATGCAATTCAGTTCTGTACGTACCATTGTATTCCTTTCGTATAAACCTCTCCAGACTACCCATGACCTGCTCTCTCTTCTGCTGCTCTCCAAGAGAGGGGGACAGCTCATCTACAAACAATCAGAAAAAGTATACTTAGCGTGTTTGAATATTCCTATTTGTGCATGTGAAGTCTATATATACAGGTTTTACCAGTGTAGTGTTCAAGACATGTCTTAGCTCCATAATATAGAAGATCTGCTTGGACAAAATCTGGACATAATCACTCAAACAAACTCCTTGCAAGACAGCAGAATGATGTTAAGCAGCAAATGATTTACGGTAGCAGAGTCTACAAAGGCCATCCAGGATGTCTCTGAAGCGATCGGTCATGGGAGGCAGCGGTTTGAGCTCGATCTTCTTGAAGTCCTCAGGACAATCGTCCTTCAGATGGCCATCTCTCTTACAGATGCTGCACACGACTGTAGGAGGCTGCAGAGAAAATAAATCAAGATAATTAAGCAAAGCCTGTGAACTTAATTCTGGAACTTACACTAAACTTCTGTCAAAGCAAGTCTAGAATTTTCATAATCCAATTCAAAACAATCAAAAAAGCATTTTGTACAGGTACCTTTCCTCCTGTGAAGATCATCCTGTCAAATATATAATGCAGGTCCTCTGGTGCAATATGTCCCTGCATCTTAAACACAGGCTTAACTTCCTCTTCCCCCTCTTCATCACTGTCCAGCAGGCCGTTCTGAGGCGAGGGGGAGGCGGAGGAATACTCCAGGGTAGCGCCAGGCTCAGCTCCAGTCCCATCTGTAGAACTGTCCCCCTCACTGAGGACCAAGTCCATAAGGCCAGCGTTTAATGCCCGCTCTGCGCCAACCTCTTCATCACTTTCAAACTCATCATCCTCCTTCTGTCCTGTCTCAGAGCTCAGACTGTTCCCTTCTTTCCCATTGCGCTCTCCACCTCCACTCTTCTCAGCCACCTCTTCTCCCTTTCCGCCTCCTTCCTCCGGTTTCATGTCGCCATGTTTGCATGTCTTCTTGCCTCTCTGGCGCCCTCCTGTGTCCCTGTCCTTGCTCTGCGGGCAGGCAAAGTATTTGTAGGCAGTACGAAAGCGCTCCTGGACATACTCAAAGACCATCTGACTGTTCAGGCTGCGGGCAACATTCCTCTTCAGGGCAAACGGATCTGAGAAGAAATAGAAGAGGATAAGTTTAAAGGTGGTAGAGCAGTGGTGTAGAAACTGACTAAAATAACTAGCCATGAAAAAAAAGTTGATTCTGACCACCACATTACTTTAAGCTATTCACACCTAGTAAGTCAGCAGTCTCATTTAGGGAGACAAGTAGAAAGGACAAAAGTGGTAACAAACGAAGGGAGCTAGTCATATAGAAAACAAATCGGACTGTCTGCCATTTAGAATTGTGTGTGGGGGAGTCACATAGAAATAAGAATGAACAGAATGGGCTTGGAACTTCTAACACTGGCAATTTAACAGGTAAACTCATGGGTACACTCGCAATGGCTGTCTAGTATTGTGACGCAATAATTTCCATGGTAAAATAGAATGTTCATTCAAATTATGTTAACTGATGTGGTTCATGCAATTGTATGTATTGTTTGTAATGACATTTGAGTTGAATCAACAAATCACAGCACAAATTGATAGGTACACTTCCTGCTTTGCTCCTATGGGTACACTCACAATGGTTGCCGGTCCACCCATTATGCCATAATTGATTGATCATGTCAGCTCTATTCATTACATTTCTATCTGCAACATTCTGAATGTTTCAACTCTGAATACCCTGTTCAGTGGTCTCTCTCCCTCACCCTTGATGGCCTGCCTGTCTGTTCAGTGGTCCATCTCCCTCCCCAGCCTGTCTGTTCAGTAGTCTCTCCCTCGATGGCCCGCCTGTCTGTTCAGTGGTCCGTCTCCCTCTCCCTCCCAAGCCTGTCTGTTCAGTAGTCTCTCCCTCGATGGCCAGCCTGTCTGTTCAGTGGTCCATCTCCCTCCCCAGCCTGTCTGTTCAGTAGTCTCTCCCTCGATGGCCCGCCTGTCTGTTCAGTGGTCCGTCTCCCTCTCCCTCCCCAGCCTGTCTGTTCAGTAGTCTCTCCCTCGATGGCCAGCCTGTCTGTTCAGTGGTCCGTCTCCCTCTCCAGCCTGTCTGTTCAGTAGTCTCTCCCTCGATGTCCAGCCTGTCTGTTTAATGGTCTCTCTCCCTCAGTCTTACCCTCGATGGCCAACCTGTCTGTTTAGTGGTCTCTCTCCCTCAGTCTTACCCTCGATGGCCAACCTATCTGTTTAGTGGTCTCTCTCCCTCAGTCTTACCCTCGATGGCCAGCCTTCGTCGGGGCCAGTTCTTCATCTCTCTGGAGAGGAGCTCTTTGAGGCGGATGCTGATGATGCGTTCCTCCAGGGCGAACTCCAGAGTGTAGAACCGAAGCAGCTCCAGCCACAGCTGGCCCAGGGACACCCCCTTACCCAGGTCCAGGGCCAGGCGCGTCTGAGAGGGAGCAGAGCGAGAACAGAGTGAGATGGGACATATGAACTAAGCCTAAGACTACATGGCCATAGGTGGCATTGATAAAAAAGTAAATGGACTGGTGTAAGAAATATGGTGAGTAATCAGTCTAGCTAACACACCAAAACAATGCTTTGTAGCACTCCTGAGAAAAGGGGATACACTCAGTCCTTTGAACTCTGCTTTTAGCACTGCAGAATGTAAACATATTACAATGTGCAGTCATATCATTTCTTAAATAAAAAACTTTATTTGAAAAAGAAAATGAAAGCCTTGTCGAGAGTACTCACCATTCCCTCTGTATGCTGGTTCTTCATAGCTGGTTTCTTCTGCTCAGGCTTGACCTTCCCTCCTTCCCCCCTGCCGTCCGCCCGTCCCTCTGTACTGGGGGTCCGGTGCTCCCACCCCACAAATATATCCATCTCTATCCCTGTTAAATGGTACTCATCCACAGCCTTCACATCAAAGCCTTCGATCTGAAATCAACCACATAAAGTTATAAACAGCATTAACAAAAACAGCAACAAGCACAGTAAAAACATCTTAAACAAAAGCAAAAAAAATATGACCTGAAAGAAAATGAATCAGTTCAAATGTGTGCAGCAATAGTGGTGACTATTTAAATAAAATATCGACCTTTGTGTGGTGTCACCTACCCAGTAGCCGAAGTAGACAGGAAGGATGGGCTCTCTGCGTTGTTGGAGGAAGAAGATGACCATGAGGGAGAAGGAGTAGGACGGGATTCCCCCTTCTGCCTGGCAGTCAATGTGGCACAACTAGAGGGACAAACAAGCACACAAACGATAGTCTTTATTTAAATCAGGTAAGTCATTAAGAACACATTCTCTCTGGTCAGGGGCTGCCGTTGTCATCAAAACCACTAAAGCGACAATATGCTAGGTAAGTTAGGTAAAGCAACCATATAATTTACAATGAAATCCACTCTACACATAAATGCTGGTTCAGTCATCAAAGGCCAATACATTTAGTTACATTTGCTATTTCCACTAAAAGCACTCGCGTCAACTAGACAGATGCTATTTATATCATATGCTGGTATCCATAAAATACTATTTTCCCAAGACCAGCCTTACCTTAGCCCAGAGGCGGAAGGCCAGGACCAGAGGCACCAGTCTGGGTTCCAGTCTAGCTAGGGCAGCCAGGTGGTTGGTGGTGAGGCAGGCCACATCATTACCTGCACTCACCTTGCACATCAACCCACTGTGGAGATACAACACACTGATCAGGGTTGTATTCATTAGACACCAAACGGAAGAAAACGGACTGAAGCAGAGATGGGTTACCTGAACTTGTCCAATAAGGAACTCTCATTTTTATTTTGTTGCAAAATGTTTTGCTATGCTGTACCCAGGAATTAAAAATGCACCCAGGAACAACTAACTCAGAGGATATTTCAAAAAAGTAGGTTGTAAATGGATAACAGTAGAGCTCATAGAAAACAGTAGAATTAACCTTCCACTGACCTGTTGACATCTCTGCAAAACACTACCGGAACTTTGGCGTGAAAGTCAGACTCAACCTCAGAATATTGAGCTAGAAAAAGAAAGGCCAACATTCTTTGACTGCTCCCAAACCCAACACAATTATCTCCTGGCTGGCTACCTAATTTACATAGCTTAACACCTGAAAAGGATTAAACAATCTAATTTACCAAAGGTGTTTGTATTAAAACTACTGTGCATTGGTTCGGATTTCTATTAATTTTATTTCCTCATAAGCTTCATTCGAGGTGGTTAATATGAGCTCTCCAAGCTAACAAATAACTCAATATAGCTTCTTATACTGAATTTACAGTCTCTCTCAACACTGCGTGTGTTTGTGTGTGTGTGTGTGTGTGTGTGTGTGTGTGTGTTTAGCACACCACTGTTCTTCACGATTTCCAATACTTGTATCAGCACATCTGGTTGAGTCATCTAGAGAGACAAAAACATTAAATGTATTATTAAGAGTCAAGGCATCAACATTTATCATATTAAATTCAATCATATGTCTTCATAAAGCAGTTTATACATCATCAGCAGCAGTCAAAGTGCTTTTACGGTGACCGCAGCCTAGAACCCAAAGACCTAACTGGAGTGGAGGCAAATCATATTCAGTCCACATTCAGTCCACAGTTCATTTGAGTCCTGTTTTAGTGTCCTGTCTAGGAGTCCAATCATTCACAGGTTCTTGGATCCCTCCAACTGATAAATATACCCAATCAGTTAAATCCTATCCAAGACAATCAAGGTGAAAGCGATCAGAGATCATCCGATACAGACTGACAATAAGGCAATAATGCAAATCAAGGCTGTGTCCCAATAGTCTTGAATAACGTCCTTCCTGTTTCCTACGTTGATTACCACTGATCTTACAATCATTTGACTTGCACCCACATTGCATTTAACACCTGCACACTTCGCATTTACACTCAGTGGCCAATTTATTAGGTACACCCATCTAGTACTGGGTCAGACACACCTTTGCTTCCAGAACAGCCTGAATTCTACAGGCACATGGAATCATTGCTCAATTGGTATCAAGGGACCTAACATGTGTCAGGAAAAAAACATTCCACACACCATTACAGCACCACCACCAGCCTGTACTGTTGACACCAGGCAGGATGGGGTCATGGTCTCATGCTGATTTCGACAATCCTGACTCAGGAACCGGGATTCGTCGAACAAGGCACTGTTTCTCCACTTCTCAATTGTCCAGTGTTGGTGATCGCATGCCCCCCAGAGCCGCTTCTTCTTGTTTTTAGCTGATAGGAGGGGAACCCGGTCTGGTCGTTTGCTGCAATAGCACATCCCTGACCAGGACCGACGAGTTGTGCATTCCGAGATGCCGTTCTGCGCCATTTGTGGCCCGACTGTTACCTTGCATGATTCGCCTTTGACCTCTCATCAACAAGCTGCTTTCACCCACAAGACTGCTACTGACAAGATGTTTTTTGTTTGTCGCACCATTCTCGGTAAACCCTAGACACTGTCATGCGTGAAAAGTCCAGGAGGACGTTTGAGACACTGGAACCGGCACTCCTGGCACAGATGATCATACCACACTCAAAGGTCACTTGTTTTGTCTACTAACATTCAATCGATCAGTAACTGGATGCCTGTCTGCCTGCTTTATATAGCAAGCCAAGGCCACGTGACTCACTGTCTGTAGGAGCGAACCATTTTCGTGAACAGGGTGGTGTAGTAAATAAACTGGCAATTGCGTAATTATAATTTGCATTAGTGAGTTGTTAACCTCTCTTGGGTAGGGGGAAGTATTTTCACTTCTGGATGAAAAGCGTGCCCAAAGTTAACTGCCTGTTACTCAGGCCCAGAAGCTAGGACATACATATAATTGGTAGATTTGGATAGAAAACTCAAAGTTTCTAAAACTGTTAAAATAATGTCTGTGAGTATAACAGAACTGATATGGCAGGCAAAACCCAGAGGACAAACCATCCACAAAAAAACAACATTTCAGCCTACCACTGTTTTCAATTGCTGTCATGTTTATTATGAGGCGAAATCTTCCCAGATTGCAGTTCCTAGGGCTTCCAGTCTATAGAAAGAGTTTCAGGCTGGTTTTTGGAAAAATGAGCTAGAAGTTGTGGTTTTTCTAAGTGGCTCCCATTTTGGCTGTAGTGTTTCCATGCACGTGGATGAAAGTGCGTTCTTTGTTATTTATCTCCGGTAATGAATATACTATTCTCCATCTTAAATGTTATCATTTATTTACGTATTAGGTTACCTGAGGTTTAATTATAAACATTGTTTGACTTGTTTGGATAAGTTTATTGGTAACGTTTGGGATTGATTTTGAAGGAGGGAAACCGGTGGATTATTGAATTAAGCGCGCCAGCTAAATTGAGTTTTTATGATATAAAGAATGACTTAATCGAACAAAAGTACCATTTGATGTAGCTGGGACCTTTTGGAATGCCAACAGAAGAAAAACTTCAAAGGTAAGGCATTTATTATATCGCTATTTCTGACTTTCGTGGCACACCTGCCTGGTTGAAAAATGTTTTTCATGCTTTTGTATGCGGGGCGCTGTCCTCAGATAATCGCATGGTGTGCTTTTGCAGTAAAGCCTATTTGAAATATGACACAGCGGCTGGATTAACAAGAAATTAAGCTTTATTTTGATGTAAAACACTTGTATTTTCATGAATGTTAAATATTTATATTTCTGTAATTTGAATTTCGCGCTCTGCAATTCCACCAGATGTTGGCCAGGTGGGATGCTACCGTCCCACCTGCCCATAAGAAGTTAAGAAACAGACAAGACTTACAGTGGAGGGGTAGGTGACATCAATGTTGATGTCACTTGTCTTGAAGGCAAATCGGGTGAGACAGGAGCCGTAGAGGCGGAGGGCGCAAACTGAAAAGAAAAATAACGTCAACAAAAGCCATTAATTAACCAGGGATCTATTGATACCATACATTAACCAGGGATATACTCATACCATACATTAAACAGTATTCTATTCATGCCATACATTCAACAGGATTTCATTCATACCATTTCCCTACTATTGCATTTTATTTGTTTATTGCCACCCTGGGAACCTTTGCCACTCCTGTAAGCCGATACTTACAATAAGCTACTTTCAACCATCTAGACATGGCAGATGAACAGTCTAGATGACAGGAAGGAGACAGGAGGATAGAAATACTTCACCCAATTTCACCTAACTCATCCCCATACTGTTTACATTTATTTACTTTTCTGCTCTTTTGCACACCAGTATCTCTACCTGCACATGACATTCTGATCATTTATCACTCCAATGTTAATCTGCAAAATTGTAATTATTCGCCTACCTCCTCATGCCTTTTGCACACAATGTATATAGACGCTCTTGTTTTTCTGTGTTACTGACTTGTTAATTGTTTACTCCATGTGTAACTCTGTGTTGTCTGTTCACACTGCTATGCTTTATCTTGGCCAGGTCGCAGTTGCAAATGAGAACTTGTTCTCAACTAGCCTACCTGGTTAAATAAAGGTGAAATAAAAATAAAATGTTAAAAACTTGGTTACCTGAGAGGTGCTGCTGGATGATGATCTCCATCCTGGTGACCACTTCCTTTCGCGTCAGGAAGTCCTGGTCAGAGATACCATGTTGTTGGGTGACCTGAAGGACAGCTGCGTCCACGGCTCTGAGCTGGGCTGGGGAGGGGGCAGGCAGCGCACGCAGCTCATTCTCCTCCTGCTTCTCCTAAACACAACACAGGGGAGAGGGACAAAGGCAGGGTGAATCCAAATCCCCTCTAATGGCACTGTCTAATCGATTGGAGAGAATGTGGACAGAATTTGGGGTTTGGGGGAGATACAAAATGGCCGACGTAGGCTTAGGAAGCAGCAAAATCGTACGAATGTATACAGATAGACTAATAAGCTCCACCTCAATTAACCATTTACACTTCTGAAATAACAAAGATGGAAATAACAACCTAGGATTTTCTTTCAAGTTACAGTACATATCAGTTGTTGGAGAACATGACAATTATGACAAAATAAATAAAGGTTGCTAACTTTTTCTCTCACCATGATGCTCTTCTTGTGTCTCTTTTCCTTGATGTGTTTGTGTGCCCCCTGTATGTTCTCTATGTGTATTGAACATAGCTTGCATAGGTACTGGAAGTTAGGGTACTCTGGAGACGGCTGTAGAGACAGAAAGCAGTGAAACCAATTATATATGTGAGAGACCAGTCACTGATAGTGCCCCTCACTGTACACATGCAAATGATTATTTTTTTTAAAACCCCTCAGCGATGTGTTGAACTGTTGACTATTAACATTGTTATTGTTTTTACTGGTGGAGGGATCTCAGCAACAAACAACAAGTTGATAAGACATCTGACCTAAGAAGTTGCCTTAAAATGTAAAATTGTGTCCACAAATTCCAGTCAACTGTTACAGACAACACAGTGGCTTCAGGAAGTATTCACACCTCAACTTTTTCCACATTTTGTTGCATTATAATCAGAATTTAAAATGGATTTAATTGAGATTTTGTGCCACTGATCTATACACAATATCCCACAATAATCAAAGTGGATTTCTTCAAAGAACTGTTTACAAATGAATAAAAAAACTCAAAAGCTGAAATGTATTGACTCAATAAGTAAGAAAAGAATGAGAAAAATATTCCAAAGCATGCATCCTGTTTGCAATATGGCACTAAAGTTACACTGCAAACTTTTTGTCCTGAATACAAAGCATTATGTATGGGGAAAACCCAACACATCACCGAATACCAGTCTTCATATTTTCAAGCATGGTGGTGGCTGCATCACGTTATGGATATGCTTGTCACCTGCATGGACTAGGGAGTTTTTTTTAGGATAAAAATAAATAGAAGAGCTAAGCACAGGCAAAATCCTAGAGGAAAACATGGGTCAGTCCCCTTTCCAACAGACACTAGTGGACAAATTCACCTTTCAGCAGGATAATAACTGAAAACTCAAGGTCAAATATATTAGAGTTGCTTAGCTAACAAAAAGATGACAGTGAATGTTCCTGAGTGGCCTAGTTACAGTTTTGAATTACATCTGCTTGAAAATCTATGGCAAGGCTAAAATGGCTTTCTAGCAATTATTAACAACCAACTCGACAGAGCTTGAAGTGTTTAAACAATCCAGGTGTGTGAAGCTCTTAGAGACTTACCCAGAAAGACTCACAGCTGTAATCGCTGCCAAATGTGATTCCAACATCTATTGACTCAGGGGGTTCAATACTTATCTAATCACGGATTATTAGCATTTACTAATCTTTAAAACATGTTAAAAAAATCTTCCACTTTGACATGAGTATTTTGTGCACATCATTGACAAAAAAAGGACAATTAAATCCATTTTAATCCCAATTTGTAACAAAATGTAGAAAAAATTAAGGGGTGTTAATACTTTCTGAAGGCACTGTAAATACAGACAACTGATAAACTGAAGTAACTTATGTTCTCGCCTCACCTTGACCAGTCTGTGTATGTAGTCTCTGTACAGGCGATCTTCAGCCTGTCTGAGACCTAGCTTCTGCTCAGAGGTCATGTTCCTCCCATGACCCTCCTCATTGACCGCTGACCCCTCCACAGCAGGTTGCCCTGTCTCCAACACAGCACCAGCCTTCACACCTGAAAACACAGACAAACCAACTCTTCACTTACAGTCAGCATGTCATAAAATGTGTTATCTACCAGGAAGTGTTTATATAACAACAACAAAAACTGCAACAGGACTCTAACACAGACATATTGTAGCAGCAAATGGCTCAAACATTAAACAGTTATGTAGCTAAAGTATAGAATAACGCACCAGGTGACTTCTCCTTCAACGGCCCCATCTTGGGGGTCTTGGTCTGTGCAGTAAGGACTTCGTCAGATGAGTTGGACACCGTACCTGCCCCTGTGTCTCTCCCTCCACCAGCCGGACTCCTGTCTGAAGCCACCATGGGCCTAGCATCACCCCCCTGCCAAGCCTGCTGCTGGCCTCCCAGTCCCACCTTCCCCTTCCTCCTCTCCCCAGAGCTGGTCCTCCCAGTCAGCCTGCGAGGCTTCCCTCTCCCTGGGTCCTGAGGGCTGGCCGTGGAGGCTCTGCCTGTCCCACGGTTACTGCCTTGGTCCTTATGGTCCTCCCTGGCTGTGGTGATGTTCTCCTTGCTCCGGCAGGCAGTGGCAGGCTTGGGGCCAGACCCCTCTCTCTGTGTCGCTGGAGCCTCTTTCAGGGACCTGGAGCTGGTGGAGGATGGAGCTGTGGCTCCCCTGTCCTCATTGCGTGAGGGCTTGATTAATTTTAGGGGGCTTTTTGATTCCTCCATGCCACGATCCAGTCCTCTCCCTCACCCGGGCTGAAGAGAACAAACTACTACTCTGTATTGAGGATGGGGAGGCAGCTAGTTCAATGAAACTCTGAAGAGATGAAAGTCATACATTTTTGGCATTACTTACATTGATCTTAAAAGAACAATAGCCTAAACTATTCATAGACACTTAATACTATCAAAACATAGCATATTGAACTAATTCTGGATCTGCTAGGAAGAACTGAGAAAGTAGCCAGTGGCAAAACATTTAGCTTGCAATGAAGCCACAAAGGCCTGATCAAAACAAGTACATCCTAGTTATGAACACATATGGGTTACAGTAGTTAGACCAGTGCATAAAGGGTAGTAATAGAACTTGCGAATTTTATTGCAAATATACATTATTACGATATAACGAAGAGTGGCTAGCTAAGAAACAAGTGCTTCAGCCTAGGTTTTGTTTGTTATGAAACGAAACCAACCCACAATATACTGCAAGGGCCTTATCGCGTAGCGAGACACACTGCAGATGGAAACAAACGGGGCAAGTGACATTTAAAATAACAGCTAGACAAATAAATACCGTGCAGCTAGAGCAGACTTGTTAGCTATCTGACAAATGTTTGTATTTGCTAACGGTAGCTAACTAGCCACCTCGTAAATCGAAGTACCTGATAAATGGCTAGCTAACAAGTTAGCCATCTATCCGCTAGCTGGCCAGCGGCTGGTAAGCCTTTCTATAAAGTGTTTGACTAGCCACCCGACCCTATAAAACTGACACACGACAAAAGCACCAGAACATGAAAAATAATATACAATGCCTTACTGTAACATGCAGATTTTAGCTCTAAAATACGTCTAATTTCTCTTAATCTTCCTGCTCAGTATTTTGTTGTTTTCATTCACGGATCAAAACCATTGCGGTATGATCAAAACAGCACCATAGACGCCATGTTAATTCTTGCATAGGGCATTGTGGGTACCTTTATTGAATGTAGGTGTATCAAAGAATATGGATATACAGACAAGAAAGAAACTTGTCTAACCGCCCTAACAATGGGAGTCGGCACCTCGGGCTGTCTTCCTCCCGCCTATCTTTCTTTGGATTGGTGCATACATCTCATTATTTTAATACTTTTTTGAATATTCGATGAGGGTTGTCGTCAACCGCCAGTAATCTCCACGGATATAGATGGTATGCTGCCAGCCTCATGCCATGAATACCTACATCTATCTGCGCTTCCTCTCTGGTTGTATTCCTGAAAGCATTATGGGATGAAAGCCATTGAAATTTTAAGGAAGTATTTTTAATGTAAAGTCAATTTAAATTCATAGAAAATTGCCAAGAAATACAAAAGTATTTGGAGGGATGGGGTCCCTGAACCATTTACAGTGGGTTGTATTCATGAAAGTCTTATTGATAGAAAATAGCCAAAGCCCAAAAATACAAAAGCAGGGTGACTTCAGAAAAAGGGAGAGACATTTTGCTTTTCCATTATATATTATATTAGCGCAACACCTAATACATTTCTAAAAGGATATTTCCTAATCACACAAAAAAATAACATGTTGATATGATATTTGCAGGAGGCATGACACACACATTTGTGTACACAACCAAAACCATATTTTCTGTTCACATTTGAAACTGGGACACAATTATCATAGTCCTGGGACACAATTATCATAGTCCTAATAGTTTTTTAAATTTTATTTTTATTTCACCTTTATTTAACCAGGTAGGCTAGTTGAGAACAAGTTCTCATTTACAACTGCGACCTGGCCAAGATAAAGCAAAGCAGTGCGACACAAACAACAACACAGAGTTACACATGGAATAAAAAAACATACAATCAATAATAGAATAGAGAAAGTCTATATACAGTGTGTGCAAATGAGGTAGGATAAGGGGGGTGAGGCAATAAATAGGCCATAGTGGCGAAATTATTACAGTATGGCAAATTAAACACTGGAGTGATAGATGTGCAGAAGATGAGTGTGCAAGTAGAGATACTGGGGTGCAAAGGAGAAAAATAAACAAAATAAATAATAATATGGTGATGAGGTAGTTGGGTGGGTTATTTACAGATTGGCTATGTACAGGTGCAGTGATCTGTGAGCTGCTCTGACAGCTGGTGCTTAAAGCTAGAGAGGGAGATATAAGTCTCCAGCTTCAGTGATTGTTGCAGTTCGTTCCAGTCATTGGCAGCAGAGAACTATAAGGAAAGGCGGCCACAGGAGGAATTGTCTTTGGGGGTGACCAGTGAAATACTCTTGCTGTGGGTGGGTGTTGCTATGGTGACCAGTGAGCTGAGATAACGCCTTGAGCCAGTGGGTTTGGCGACGGATATGAAGCAAGGGCCAGCCAACGAGAGCATACAGGTCGCAGTGGTGGATAGTATATGGGGCTTTGGTGACAAAACGGATGGTACTGTGATAGACTGCATCCAATTTTCTGAGTAGAGTGTTGGAGGCTATTTTGTAAATGACATTACCAAAGTCAAGGATCGGTAGGATAGTCAGTTTTACGAGGGTATGTTTAGCAGCATGAGTGAAGGATGCTTTGTTGCAAAATAGGAAGCAGATTGTAGATTTCATTTTGGATTGGAGATGCTTAATGTGAGTCTGGAAAGAGAGTTTACAGTCTAACCAGACACCTAGGTATTTGCAATCAGAACTTTCCAGAATAGTGATGCTGGACGGGTGGGTAGGTGTGGGCAGCGATCGGTTGAAGAGCATGCATTAAGTTTTGCTTGCATTTAAGAGCAGTTTGAGGCCATGGAAGGAGAGTTGTATGGCATTGAAGCTTATCTGGAGGTTAGTTAACACAGTGTCCAAAGAAGGGCTCAAGCAAGTGCCTTAGAAATCTAGATCCACATAGAAAACCCATTGAAAACACTATCACCTCAAAAAACAAATTTCCTGGATGGTTTGTCCTTGGGGTTTTGCCTGCCAAATAAGTTCTGTTATACTCACAGACATCATTTAAACAGTTTTAGAAACTTCGGAGTGTTGTCTATTCAAATCTACTATGCATATCCTAGCTTCTGGGCCTGAGTAGCAGGCTGTTTACTTTGGGCACGCTTTTCATCCGGACGGGAAAATACCGCCCCCTAGCCTAGAGAGGTTAAGACTCAAAGACCATGAGAAACAAGATTCTCTGGTCTGATTAAACCAAGATTGAACTCTTTGGCCTGAATGCCAAGTGTCACATCTGGAGGACACCTGGCACCATCCCTATGGTGAAGCATCATTCTGTGGGGATGTTTTTCAACGGAAGGGACTGGGAGACTAGTCAGGATCGAGGGAAAGATGAGCAAAGTACAGAGACATCCTTGATGAAAACCTGCTCCATAGCGGTCAGGACCTCAGACTGGGGCAAAGTTTACCTTCCAACAGGAGAACGACCCTAAGCACACAGCAAAGTCAACGCAGGAGTGGCTTTGGGATGTCCTTGAGTGTATCTGAATGTCCTTGAGGGGCCCAGCTAGAGCCTGAACTTGAACCCGATCAAACATCTCAGGATAGACCTGAAAATAGCTGTGCAGCAACGCTCCCCATCCAACCTGACAGAGCTTGGGATGATCTGCAAAGAAGAATAGGAGAAACTGTTAAGTGTCAGTTGTGCAGAGGTGAGGACGGAGGCAGGCGCAGGACACAGAACTGAGTAAAATAACGTACTTTACTCTGAAAAATAATCAGCCAATAAATCCACGCAGGGATAACAAACCCTAACACAAAAGACAGAATATCCCATCAAACCAGGACCAAGCAGCGTGCCCAAAGAGGAAAGGATTTCTGGACATGGGAAGAAGTGATGGGGAGATGCGAAACCCTTCCTTGGCGACAGACGGAAGGAGATAATGGAGGTCAGCGACGACGACAGGGTTCGCGGCTACAGAATGGAGCTGG